>NC_056733.1:36200214-36257714 GCF_019279795.1 Protopterus annectens | reverse complement strand
TCTCCATCAGTTTCTTTCTTCTGTTATAGAGTTTATTCATGGCTGGGGCCACCAGAATGGCTTTTTTTTTTTTGGAGGAGAGCATCTTGGTTCCATTTGGTATGGCGAGATCCATGCATTTGTGTACATGCTTGTACAGTTCATTGGTGTATGTGGCATTAAAACTGATAGTGGTTTAATGTAATGCAAATGTTTTTACTACTCTCTAATTTCATTGCTTTAGCATTAAGACAAAGATGTATTTACTAAAGTTAGATAGGTTGCAAGATTGACTGAAGTGACATTTTCTAGTAAGGTGAGTTGTTCCCATGAATACATAAGTTGGTAGGTGACCACTCAGAGAGTCGACAACATTTCCAGACTGGATAACATTACTTGGTTCAGAGAAGTGGATCCATTAAAGTATTGACTTTCTGGCTAGTGTTGTTATACTTGGTTGTGGAATTATTCAACTTAGTAAAACCAAAAAGGTTTATGTTAGTTGGAAGTAGCTATATCCTCTTGTATGTTCTTTTTTTTTTTTTTTACAAGAATAAGTCAGCGATTTTTACTCTGTAGTTTCCTAAATGCATTGATTTTTGTTTAGTAGTTTATCTGTTGGAGTTTTTATTCAATGTTCTTTTGGATCTCTTTATATTAGGTTTGTTGTTTGAGGAGACAGAAGTGTCATGGTGCCATTGTCCAAAGCTAAGTCTCCTAAGATAAAGGTTTTATGAAAGTATTTGAGTTTATCCAAAGTAAGAAATCTTTAGTAACAGAGATGCAGTTCCCTAGGGTTATGAATATAACAATGACACTATTGCTTTTGTGTGGGTTCAGTTTGAGGAAGGATATGAGTATTTTAACATTGTTAAACTGTGGCTGTACATTAGTAGTTCCAGTGTGTTGGGATATAGTATGGCAACTCATTCACCGCATTTGTCTTGTCTATCTAGACTGAGGACACTGAACTGGGGGTAGAAACTCTATGTTGTATATAGTAGGCTTTATGCACATTTCTGTTAGCATGAGATTGTCAGGAGAGTATTGTGCAGTTGAGGAGAGGGGCTATGGAACTTTTTCAGTGATACATCTCATGTTTAGGTTGAAAAGGGAGATAGAGCTGGATGTTTTAGTGATAACTTGCTTAGAAAGTTTAGTTGCTTGGTCCAGGGTTTGAGTATATGTCTCCACTTAAGTGTAGGGGAAAGAAATAACAAATTGTTTCAGAATGTTTTTATCTTAATGTTGTACTTACTGAATGAGCTTCTTCTTCTGGCTTTTCCCGGTTAGGGGTCACCACAGTGGATCACCTTTCCGCTCATGATTGACAGTGGAGTTTTACGGTGTTGAGTTGCCAGCTCGATGCCCAACCTTCAACAGAAGGCACGCACTCATGCCTAGGGCCAATTTAGAGTGTCCAATCCACCTATAGCATGTCTTTGGGATGTGGGTGGAAACTGGAGCACCCGGAGGAAACCCACGTGATCACAGGGAGGACATGCAGACTCCGCACAGAAGGCACCCCAACAAAGGATAGAACCGGAGAACCTCTTGCTGTGAGGTGGCAATGCTAACTGCTGCACCACCGTGGCCGCCTGTACTTACTGAATGAGCCATATTATAATAAATGATCTAAGGCCAGGGCTCAGATGTGGATGGAGCACCAAATTCCTATTAAAAATAAACATCTCAAGTAGTATTGTGGATTTCTATAAATCTGACACAACTGATGACAAAAGCCCCAACTGGATGCTTTTTTTCTCATCACATTAGGTGTTTGCACTCTTTATTGAGGCCACTGTATGTTTTTCCCCTATTCTGTGTGACCAATATATAAACTGCCCTACTCAAAAAGTTTCCAAAAAGGTCACACAAAAACCTCATCATACTTGGAAACTTTAATGTTAATGCTGCTGACCCTTATTCCTACAACTAAATAAAATGTTACAAACATAGTCTTTCATGATTGTTGCAAACACTTACTAGGCCTAAACCTCAGAAAGAAATATTATTATTTTTTTTTTTTTGTTATTGAGGCAGCAAATTCCCACTTGATCTCATAATACTAGAAAGCAACATGTACTTGCATTTAGAAGTCCTTCCAACTATCCTAAGTTGTGATTGTCCTGCGGTGTGCATTTGGTCTTTCAGAACAAGTAAATGTCCACCACAACTAATTATAAGTAGACCCTTCCCTGATGAAAAACTAACTTTTACAAATGTACTGAAAAATATAGTAGAACCAAACCACAGCCAGTATCCAGAAAAAATAAACTTTTAATGGTGAGCGCTTTCGCAACAAATTTTGCCGCTTCATCAGACAACACAACATCTCTTTACTTTGGTATTTAAAATATTTTCCAACCAATAAAAACTCCTATGCAGTTAACAACCAATTAAAAGCATCAACAAGACTATTAAAATTTAAAACCATAGATAACAAATTTTCATCTTAGTAAGTTCCTTGCGTGTAAAACTGGCTTTATGAAAGCCTTATTATTGAGCCTCTTCCCCATTGTAGCTCTCATCCTAATTATCCATTCTAATTCAGCTACTTCTGTTCTATTGATAACATCCTATCTCCTTTCATTATTTCTGACAGTTTCTATAGCTATAAAGCTAAATGTATGTGTACTATCATACTTGGCCACGTGATTAGCCAATGCATTATTATCTGTCCCCCTGTGTATAACATAAATGCATTCTCTCATCCTTTGCTTTAACATACAATTGGTTTTACCTATATAGTATAAAGAACATACTATACACTGTGCCAAATAAACAAGACTGCTAGTGTTACAGTCAGCAAATACTCTAAACTCTATTGTCTTCCCTGTATCAGGATGAACACAAGTGCTACTACTATCGATATACTGACAAAAATTACAGTTGGAAAAGGGAAAAGTGCCTCTGTTCCTATTATAGGAATTATCTGATGAGTCCCTAGGGTGACATAATAACCTTTTTAAAGATTTTTTATTTTTATAGGCAAAGGTGGGGTTGTCTCCCACGATCTGTCTAATTCCATCTTCAGAGCATAATACTGCCTAGTTCTTCCTATAAATTTCTTGCATGAGATACACATTACTTGAGTAAGTAACGGTTAGTCTCATTAACCTAGGGACAGCTTGCACATGACCAGGTGGTGCCATTTCCCTCTGTTCTGAAAAATAAGGCTTTCCTATAGTCTCCCGTAGCCTTGGAACCATAGACAGCCCACCATTAACTTCATCTTCCTTATATCCTCTATACAAAAGTGAATACATGAATGAAGTTAATGATGGGCTGTCTATGGTTCCAAGGCTACGGGAGACTATAGGAAAGCCTTATTTTTCAGAACAGAGGAAAATGGCACCACCTGGTCAGGTGCAAGCTGCACCTAGGTTAATGAGACTAACCATTACTTACTCAAGTAATGTGAATCTCATGCAAGAAATTTATAGGAAGAACTAGGCGATATTATACTCTGAAGATGGAATCAGACAGATCGTGAGAAACCACCCCATCTTTGCCTATAAAAATAAAAAATCTTTAAAAAGGTTATTATGTCACCCCAGGGACTCATCAGATAATTCCTATAATAGGAACAGAGACACTTTTCCCTGTTCCAACTGTAATTTTTGTCAGTATATCGATAGTAGTAGCAATTTTGTTCATCCTGATACAGGGAAGACAACAGAGTTTAGAGTATTTGCTGACTGTAACACTAGCAGTCTTGTTTATTTGGCAAACTGTATAGTATGTTCTTCATACTATATAGGTAAAACCAATCGTATGTTAAAGCAAAGGATGAGAGAACACATTTATGATATACACAGGGGGACAGATAATAATGCATTGGCTAAACATGTGGCCAAGTGTGATAGTACACATACATTTAGATTTATGGTTATAGAAACTGTCAGAAATAATGAAAAGAGAGGGGATGTTACCAATAGGACAGAAGTAGCTGAATTAGAATGGATAATTAGGATGGGAGCTACAATGGGGAAGGGGCTCAATGATAAGGCTTACATAAAGCCAGTTTTACAGGCAAGGAACTTAGTAAGATGACAATTTGTATCTATGGTTTTAAATTTTAATTGTCTTGTTAATGCTTTTAATTGATTAACTACATAGGAGTTTTTATTGGTTGGAATATATTTTAAATACCAAAGTAAAGAGATGTTGTGTTGTCTGATGAAGTGGCAAAATTTGTCTTGAAAGCGCTCACCATTAAAAGTTTATTTTTTCTGGATACTGGCTGTGGTTTGGTTCTACTATATTTTTCAGTACATTGGTTTTTATCATTTGGTGGAACCATTTGCCTGCACCACATTCTGTTTTCTCTTTGTTACTATTGTTTTTGGTCTGTGGGGTATGGACATGGCTTAAGGCACTATGCAAGTATCTGAATTGGACTATGTACCAGAGCCAAATGGCAGTCGAAAGCCATGGTCTAGGAGACTACACTCATTGTTAGAAATCAATGCTAATCCCTTATTGGAAACAGGAAATGTGAACTTGGAACAAACACAAGAAGAAATAAGTCAGTATGATGCATCACTGTTAAGAAGAGAAATGTTTAAGTTAGAAAATGATTTGCGTAAACTGAAAAGATTGCAAGTACAAAGGTATCATTTTGAGGTATGCTTAACACTTCAAATAGTTCCCCGTGGGCTAGGCATTCTAAAAATGCCTACTTGTGGGGAGACATAAAAGGACTTGTTGACTAAATGGCAACAGTTAACTTGTTAATGCTAACTTGCCTGAGAATAACATTACCATTTTAACAAATGACAGCATTGCTGCTTTAAGAACTGAAAACATAAAACCAGTACCTAATCAGGAAGTCCCAGTGATGTAATCAATTGCTACCAACACCAGCAAGGAAGCATTGCTGCAGACTACTGAGCCTAATGGGGACCACGCAGTAAGAACAGCATGGCTACAACTTTAAACTCTTCTTCTTCTTCTACTGACTTTACAACCAATGAAAACAATGTTTCTGATTCACAACTGGGCCTGCCTTACCCAATTAACAACACATCTTTTTGGCAGTGCACATACAGCAGGGGGAAAATGAAAAGGAAATCTTCTCAGGAGAATGACAATGGGATAACTTTAAAGAAGATGTGGCAGCAGAGCAACAACCATTAGTTTGGAATATTTCTACAAAAACTCTGTCAGCGGCTGAAGAGACACTTTTAAATACAGATATGACATTTATACCTTCAAACACAATGACTATTACTGAAAATATAACTGAACTTAAGACTTTTACACATAATATTATGTTAAAATGTATGTTTAACTCTAAACAGGATGAAAAGCAGCATAATGCTGTATTTCATAAAAAAAGCAGTTTTATTCCCAAAAACAATGCCACAATAGAAACATTTGAGGGAATGTGTGAAAATGAAATTTATAAACTATATGATAACAGAGTGGCTGGGAAAAAGTTTAACTTGGATAAAGAAGAAAGTGCAGCACTAAATAATTTACAGCATGATATGCAATTAATAATTAGGCCTGCTGATGAAGGAGGTCCATTGATTGTTATGGTTAGAAGTTACTATAAACAAACAATGGAAGCTATGTTAAATGATGTCAACGTATATGAAAAGATAGACGAGGGACAACTAGATAAATGTATTATGAACATCAATGACACTATTTATGACTGTTTACAATGTGGCATTATAACATAAGAGCTATTTGAGTATTTTTTAGTCAAGGAACCTTTTATACCCATTATCCAGGGAACTCAAAAAATACATAAGCACCCCACACTACCACCCATGCGACTTATAGTCGCAGGAGGGGACGGTGCACTGAACCTCTTTCATTATTTGTGGAAAAACATCTTAAACCTGTGTTAAGTATAAATAGGTATGTGTTACATGATACAAAACAGTTTTTGGGAGACCTGTACCAATTCCTACATTCTAGGGAGAGTAGGGATAGGTATTTATTAGTGACACTGAATGTCCAATCCCTAATCACAGTCATACTTAATGAACAAGGAGTAGATATGCTTAGACAATATTTAATGAATGATGGACAGCTAGAACCCAAGTTTACAGATTTAATATCTCTGTTGGAGGAAATCACATTAGAGAATAATATTTTCTTATTTGAACATACATTATACAGACAATTAGATGATGTAGCTATGGGCACCTCATGTGGCAATAGCTATGCCAACATTGTCATGGCTCAATGGGAGAAGCATCACCTACTAGGTTTTGAAACTCGAGGAGGCATACCTTTTTATCATAGGTTTGTAGATGACCTCTTCCTTTTATGGGAGGGGGACGCTGCAACCATACAACAGTCTATTCATAATATTAATAAGAGCACTAACTTCTTGAAATTTATGATGAATAAGGTTTATAACACAATAGACTTCCTGGATGTAAGGATTAATCAGGACCTGGGTGGCAATTTTAACACACAAATATATAGGAAAGGATGTTACAGAAACAGTTACCGTCATAGGCATAGTATGCATCCAAGGCATATATTTAAAAATATTATAAAAGGACAGCGGCTTAGAACATCTAGGTTGACTACAAATGAAAGTAGCCTGGATGGGGAGTTAGCAGGTCTAAAGAATAAATGTTTGTATAAAGGATATAAGGAAGATGAAGTTAATAATGGGTTGTCTATGGTTCCAAGGCTACGGGAGACTATAGGAAAGCCTTATTT
Source organism: Protopterus annectens (assembly GCF_019279795.1). Classification (NCBI taxonomy): domain Eukaryota; kingdom Metazoa; phylum Chordata; order Ceratodontiformes; family Protopteridae; genus Protopterus; species Protopterus annectens. The sequence continues at coordinate 36,251,042 of NC_056733.1, read as the reverse complement.
TTCAGAACAGAGGGAAATGGCACCACCTGGTCAGGTGCAAGCTGCCCTTAGGTTAATTAGAATACCCATTACTTACTCAAGTAATGTGAATCTCATGCAAGAAATTTATAGGAAGAACTGGGCAGTATTATGCTCTGAAGATGGAATTAGACAGATCATGGGAGACCACCCCACCTTTACCTATAAAAACAAAAAATCTTTAAAAAGGTTATTTATGTTACCCTAGGGACTCATCAGATAATTCCTATAATAGGAACAGAGCACATTTCCCTGTTCCAACTGTAATTTTTGTCAGTATATCGATAGTAATAACACTTTTGCTCATCCTGATACAGGGAAGACAATAGAGTTTAGAGTATTTGCTGACTGTAATACTAGCAATCTTGTTTATTTGGCACAGTGTATAGTATGTTCTTCATACTATATAGGTAAAACCAATCGTATGTTAAAGCAAAGGATGAGAGAACACATTTATGATATACACAGGGGGACAGATAATAATGCATTGGCTAATCACGTGGCCAAGTATGATAGTACACATACATTTAGCTTTATAGCTATAGAAACTGTCAGAAATAATGAAAAGAGAGGGGATGTTACCAATAGGACAGAAGTAGATGAATTAGAATGGATAATTGGGATGAGAGCTACAATGGGGAAGGGGCTCAATGATAAGGCTTCCATAAAGCCAGTTTTACACGCAAGGAACTTAGTAAGATGAAAATTTGTATCTATGGTTTTAAATTTTAATAGTCTTGTTAATGCTTTTAATTGATTGTTAACTACATAGGCATTTTTATTGGTTGGAATATATTTTAAATACCAAAGAGATGTTGTGTTGTCTGATGAAGCAGCAAAATTTGTTGCAAAAGCGCTCACCATTAAAAGTTTCTTTTTTCTGGATACTGGCTGTGGTTTGGTTTATTTTTCAGTTGTTGTTGTTGTTATGTCTTATGGCTTTTCCCAGTTAGGGGTCGCCACAGCTGAACTCCGGTCCGCTAATGATTGTCAGTAGATTTTTATGTGCCGAGTTGCCGGCCCTGACGCACCACCTTCAACGAAGGTACGCCCATTCACGCATGTCTCCCCACAGAAGACGCTCTAGCGCAGAATCGAACAGGACAATGTCTTACTGTGAGGCGACAACGCTACCGCAGCACCACCACCGCAGTCATTCTACTATATTTTTCAGTACATTGGCTTTTATCATTTGGTGGAACCATTTGCCTGCACCACATTCTGTTTTCTCTTTGTAACTTTTACAAATACTTTCAAAGTGCCAGAAAACTGCTATTTTCCCACCAGTCTCCAACAACCTCCTAGAGAGAGAGGTAAAATATCAATAAACCAACAAAGAAACCAATAAACAATACTTCTTCAAAGAATCCCACCTTCTGTCTTGAAAATGGCTAACTTCAATTAGATATTTTCAAGAGCTGCTTTTGAACTTAGAATTGCACTAAATGCTCAAATTGTGTCTAACTAACCTACTGGCGATCATAATTTAATTGTTTCTTACTTTCCTAAACCTCTGCTTTGTTTTTAACTCAGTACAGAAACTGTTACTCTATTTTACAAACTTATAAAATAAACAAGTAGAAATAAATAAAATAAATAAATGTCACGCACTTGTCACATTTAAACAGCATGTGTAATCTGGATAATAGTTCCACCTCATGCCAGATAAAAATTGTGGTTTGTCAGTGAAGAATGCAGAAAAAGTGTTGTAAAGCCTACAGTTCATAAATGATAAGGCCAGTCTTGCCACTAATGTAATATTTATAGCAGAACGTCTAATGCAGTTATTCAGAAGTATGAGAAGCATTAATCTTTAGCCTTAAAAAGAGTGATTTTCTTTTTTGGGTGGGTACATTTTGACTCTAAACACACTACGTAGAGATACTGTTGTAGCTGCATACTGCATCTGAGCACACTGTACCCCTAGTTACTATGGTGTATAGTACCATTGTGTTACCTGTATCCTACCTCTGAACATACTATTTAGGTGTGCCCTCCATCTGAGCACACTGCAGTCCTGGTTACGGTGGTGTGTAGTGCATTGCATTAGCTGTATCCTACCTCTGAACATACTGTTTAGGTGTGCCCTCAATCTGAGCACACTGCAACCCTAGATACTGTGGTGTACAATGCCATTCTGTTAGCTGTATCCTACCTCATACTGTTTTTGTGTGTCCTGCATCTGAGCACACTGCAACACTAGTTATTGTGGTTATAGTGCCATTGTGTTAGCTGTATCCTACCTCTGAACATTCTGTTTAGGTGTGTACTGTATCTGAGCACACTGTATCCCTAGTTACTGTGGGGTCTAGTACCATCATGTTAGCTGAATCCTACCTCTGACCATACTGTTTTGGTGTGCCCTGCATCTGAGCGCACTGTATCCCTAGTTACTGTGGGGTATGGCATTGTGTTAACTGTATCCTACCTGTGAACATACTGTTTAGGTGTGCCCTAGATCTAAGCACACTGCAACCCTAGTTACTGTGGTGCATAGTACCATCGTGTTAGCTGTATCCTACTGCTGACCATACTGTTTGTGTGCCCTGCATCTGAACACACTATATCCCTTGTTACTGTGGGGTATAATACCATTGTGTTAGCTGCATCCTACCTCTGAACATACTGTTTAGGTGTGCCCTGCATCTGAGCACACTGTACCCCTAGTTACTGTGGCATATAGTACCATTGTGTTAGCTGTATCCTACCTCTGAACATACTGTTTAGGTGTGCCCTGCATCTGAGCACACTGTACCCCTAGTTACTGTGGTGTATAGTGTCATTGTGTTAGCTGTATGCTACCTCTGAACATACTATTTAAGTGTACCCTGTATCTGAGCATACTATACTCCTAGTTACTGCAGTGTGTACTGTTAGGTGTACCCTGCATCTGAGCACACTGTAATCCTACTTACTGCAGTGTGTAGGACCATTTTGTTAACTGTATTGTACCTCTGAACATACTGTTTACCTGTGCCCTGTATCTGACCACACTGTACTCCTGGTTTCTGTAGTGTGTAGTCCAACAGATTTAGCCGAAACATGGCTTTCATGAAGTGCTCTTTATGGATAGATGGCTGTTATCACAGAGTGGTGAAAAGGGTCTATAAACAATGCAGATATTTGTAACAGCTCAGCAAGAGGTATTCATAGTTGCTATTGTTTGTGACTATGAGGTGTAGTTTTTAGTTTTTATTACCGTATTGCATTGAAATATATAGGTGATTAAACCTGCCTTCACTATATATCTTTGTTAACCAGCTTGAAAAAAAGACTTATTTGTGAACCTGATGACTAAAGATCCTTTGATCCTGTCGTAGAGGCTTTGTAATTGGATGGTACTTGGCACTGTCCAAAGTAGTGTTTTAAACATAACTAAAGTTTCTTACCCAGATGTAATACTAAAGCAAAGTTTGAACATGTCTTGACAATTTGCTTCTTAAAGTCCTCTGATCCCTAGAATGTGTCATTGGGAATATACCTGGTAAGACACACTCCCCTATAGGTACTGTATTTATAGCTATGTTCATATATTCAGCAATACTTGAAAAAAAGCACCTACACAGGCATGTTCAAGGGTCAGGTTCCAGTGATTTCTCCTGTCCACCTGGTGAATCTGGGCATACTGGGGCAATGCAGCAACTGCCTCATGTACACAGACGACCCTCTCCTCCTACCATCCAACAGTACAACCTGTGAGAGATGCACTTAAATAGCCAAACTGGAAGCAAAGCACTCTTCAGCCAAGATTGTGCTAGACAGTTAAGAGGAGAAGGTTAACACCTGCATTACACCTCAAGCAACACATAGCCCTTCAAAAGTCACACCATAAACACCTACACATAGCAACACAAAACCCACATATGCGGAGGCCCTTAACATTAACCTGCCCAAGCAACAAGGACCTCCAAAGCTGAAATGCAAACAAACACTAGTCACAACCAAAGTAACACATAGCTCACAACACCAGTGTGCCACCCAACAACAGCCTCTAAGGCAAGACAATGTATCCAACACTTTAGTCATAGGTGACTCTATAGTCAGGCACACTGATGTCCCACTCACCAGACTGAGCAAGGAGAAAATTACAGTCAGCTGCCTGTCGGGTGCCAGGATCCACCACATAATGCATGCACTCAAGTCACTCCACAACAAGTACGAATACGACTCTGTCATTGTCCATGTTGGAGTGAATGACTTGAGATGTACCTCGCTGGACTACATGAAAAGAGACATGGAAGAGCTCTTGGATCATGTGGCCCAGGCAGGTATGACCCTAGCCCTGAGTAGCATCCTGCCTTCGCCCAGAATTATACCACAGTATAAGGACAAAATGATTGACTTCAACAATTGGCTAAGCTTCTGGTGTCATTCAAAGGGGATCCAGTATCTGTCTGCCTGGGATGACATGATCGACAAACCACAATGCTTTTCCAGAGATGGTCTGCACCTGTCACTCTTGGGATTCAGGTTACTAGCTAAAGCTCTTGCCACCCTTATAGTGCCTTTTTTAGGCAAGGTTCAAAGGACAAAGCCACCACCATAACAGATACAAGCATGCAAAATCTGAAGGCAATGCTACTCAATACTAGAAGTCTAAATTTCAAAATGCACTCTCTCGAGGCACTCCTAAAAATGGAGAACATCGATATCTGTGCAGTAACTGAGACCTGGTTCAAGACTCCAGAGAACACCCCTGCAATACCAGGCTACAACTCTTACCACAATTTTCGGCCACCAAACCAAGACTGAAACACTAAAGGTGGAGGAGTGTCCATATTTACCAAGGATATTCACACCTCCAGGCTAGTTGCCCAACACAATGCATCTAAAATTCTCCAGGTACAACTAACACTAGGTAAGACTGCAATCCAAATTGTACCTTGCTACAGATACCTCACCATGCCCCAAGATTCTCACTACACCTTTCTAAACATACTGGAAAATACTAAGATACAACCAAACACCCTAATACTGGGTGATTTCAACTACCCTGCCATTAACTGGGAAAACTACTTGGGTACCAACACCTTTTCCCAACGGTTCTTGGAATTCATAAATTCCAATGCCCTGGATCAACTAATCAATTGTCCCAACAGGGGCTCCAGTATCCTAGACCTGGTCATTACCAGCATGGGAGATAGATGCTCCACACCAGTGGTCACCCCTTCATTGGTCAGGTCTGACCATAAGCAAATCACCCTTGACATCCATATCCAACCCCCATCCCCCAGTAAGGAAACCTCTGTAAAAAACTTCTCCAAAGCCAACGTCATGCTACTTAAGTCAGAAGTGACAAACTTCATGGCACCCATGCAGACAGGAGCTGAAAGTTCGACTGCTGAATCCTACACTAAGGCACTGTACAAACACATCCACTTGTGCATGAATTGTGCCATCCCAAATAGAACCAAGACACTCTCATCCAAAAAAGAAAGCCAATCTGATGGTCCCCTGCCATAAACAAACTATACAACAGAAGGATGAAACTGTTGCAGAAAAGAGGAAAATCCCAGGATGTAAAAACCTCCCTTACAAGCCTCAGTAAGAAGATGAGATCCCTCATAAAATCCTCCAAAGCTAGTTATGAAAATAAAATTGCCAAAGATTCCAAAGACAACCACAAGGCATTCTATAGTTATGTCAAGAATCTAAATGGCAATGCTCAGATCTGCTCTGAGCTACAACAAAATGGCATTAAATATACTGATCCCAAGGATATTGCCAATATCCTGGCAGATCGATTTAGTGCCAACTTCACCCCCCTCTCACCCCCTAAAGGGCCCATCTCAATACCAAATGATTGCCAAATTCTGGTAATCATGGCCACACAGGTAAAAACCGCACTCTCCAAAGCTAAGAATACAGTAACCATGGGACCAGATGACATCCCGGGCTGTGTACTACATGAACTCCAAAATGAACTGGCTCCTCACCTAAGTGTCATGTTTAATCATAGCCTTACCTCAGGCTTCGTGCCCACTGAGTGGTGCACAGCTACAGTTATCCCACTCCACAAAGGGCGATTCCACCATGGATCCTGAGAACTACAGTCCTATCAGTCTGACAAGCCTGATCTGCAAGGGCATGGAACGTATTATCATGGAACTTATAAACAAAGACATTGGCAACCTTCAAACACTGGACCCCACCCAGTTTGGGTTCGTGAAGGGCCGATCTTGTCTCCTGAACCTGATTGACTTCTTCGAATCAGTCTCCAGAGCTGTGGACGAGGGTAAGGCAGTCCACATAGCCTATCTGGACCTCGCCATAGCCTTCGACACCATCCGCCACTCTGGAATCATAAGATAAACTTACTAAGTTGGGCATAAATCCCTACATCACTTAATGGGTTGCCAACTGGCTTACTGACAGAACCCAGACTGTAAAAGTAGCCAACTCCAAATCCAACTCCAGGCAAGTGACAAGTGGAGTACCTCAGGGTTCAGTCCTGGGACCGCTCTTGTTTGGCATCTACTTCTCTGAAGTATAGGCCAAAAGGGACTCTGGCTAACAAAGTTTGCAGATGACTGCAAACTGGGAGCCATTATTGAATCCCCAAATTATGTGAATATTCTACAAAAGGGCCTTACAGAAACAGATGCTTGGTGCCAGAGCCATGTGCTCAGGCTTAATGCCAAGAAATGTATAGTTATCCCCTATGGAAAAAAACATGTACCTATGAATTACCCCATAGGTGGCAATACACTAAACACCGAAAGTGTGATGAGAGACTTAGGGACACAGGTGGACAGTGGTCTCATCTTCGATAACCACATCGCCACAACAGTCAGGAAATCCTTCTATGTGGCACACCTCATCACTAAGGGCTTTTCATCCAGAAAAAAGGAGGTCATTGTCCCACTGTACTCATCCCTCATTAGACCCATTATAGAGTACAACACCCCATTTGGTATGTACCTCACAAGACATCTGCAACAGCCGGAAAGGCCGCAGAAATACCTCACTAAAAGAATCACAGGCCTAAAGCAGATACCCTATGCCGACCGTCTAAAATAACTCCAGCTATACTCTGTGGCATATCGTCTATACAGAGGTAATCTCTGCTTAACATACAAGGCCATGTCAAACCATGAGCTGTTGGACATGCTCCACTTAAAGAAATCCTAATCCCTCAGAGCCACATACTCCAGAGATCTAAACCTTGTCATCACAATGAACAAAACATGCTGGAGGGATAGGTTCCTGACCCAGAGGCTCCCTAAACTCTGGAATAGACTGCCCATACATGTCAAGCAGAGCGCCTCCTTGGCCCTCTTCAAAAGGAACCTTGATGATTGGATGGGAGATAGGAAATTCACCTCAGGGATCATGTCAGTCGCCCTGTTAGACAGGGGTCCAGGGAAGTAAATATTGTGGGAAGAAATATCTGGGGAATTGTTTGGCTAGGCTTGTATAGGCCCTAGGGCTGATAGCCTAGTACCCACCTATGAATCTATGAGATAGCAGTGTTTCAGCAAAGGATTTGTACAAAATGTGTAATTCTGGTTGTGTTTCTGTTGTATGCTATATTCATAGTCTTCCATTCTTTCTGCACCTTTTTCGCACTCCTACCTACTTTCTAATTCAATATTTATATTTCTAAAACACTTTTAATATTCTTATGATGACCCCATTAAAGAAACTGTCACTTAAGAGATAAGCCATAACGCAATTTGTATTATTAGGTAATAAACAATAGGATGGTTTACTCAGCTCATAACAACAGTTCTGATTGCATACATGTCATTTGCTGAGCAGATGCTTTTGTTTCTGCCTGCGGAAGTGTGTCCTAGGGAGGTATTTTGTAAACATTAGGTAGAAAAGGAAGTGGGGAGGCAGCACCTTCAGGAAGGGGAAGTGTTAGGCTTAAGGGAGGTCAGACGGGAAGAAGTGAGGTTGGAAGAGAAATGAGAGGAAGGGGGACAGGTTTATAAGGTGAGTGAAAGAATTCATCAGCCTCTTTGGCATTCTCCCTCCTTGGTTGACATGGGTTGGGAATTGCAATGTTTTTTTAAAAGGCTGGGTTGAAGAAGAGAATTCCTTCTTTTCCATGTTTTCCTTCCTGATATATGTAAGGCAGTGAGCACCAATTTGTGCTGCACCATGTACTTCTCTCTGGTTGGTGTTAATGAGCAATATGGTAATGCTATTTTTTAATGGGTAAGTTGAGACAAGCTATCTGTAATGCTACCGGTTCAAGACTGTTGCTTTGATTGACTTTTTTAATAAACCATAGCTCTATTAAACAGTTAACTTTTACTATTCCAGTAAAAAGAATAAACACATGTAATAACTCATTGCAAACACATACAAACTGAATATAAGTGGAGATAATTCCTTTCAAGGCTGAGTATTGCTTAGAGTAATTAGGTTGCACTCAATACATTCTTCAAGTGCTCTCACATCAATTAATCTAAAACAGCCTGATACCCCTTAGACCAGATCCAAGTTATTTTGATTGACTCTTGAATATTAAAATTAATTGATTGTATATTAAATGTGACATGAGATCTTCATGATGTATTTAATAAATTGATGGTCATGTTTATAAAACCTTGTCACACTGGCTATGTTGATGTGGTTATTTGTGTTGGGCAGAGGTTCATGGACAACATCATGTTTCAGCAAAAATAAACCTTGCAATAAGTCTCAATTTAGCAGTCAGAAAAGAAACCTCATAAAGAAATATTTCATAAATGCTTCCAAACTGAGACAGATCTTGGTGAAGTGGGGCCCTAGGCATTCTAATGGACTGGGACCCCACCCCCAAAGCCGTACAGTATCCCGTGGCTTGGCTGTCTGTCCTCAATTACCATAACAACATTGTTTAAAACTCAAAATGCAAACATATTGATTCTTTTTTTCACTTATACAATGGTCTCAGAGATCTGGATTTCATTTAAAACTGTTATTTCAAAATTTACAGCAAAATCACATTTCATTTTCTAAACAAAACAGTCTCACACTGAAAACAGACTTAGCAAGAGCAACAATAAACTTCTCTCCCCTTAATAAGCACATTTATTGACAATGTTTCTGGCAACCCATTAAACTACAAGACATGCTTGAACCCATTGTCAGAAAGTATGTAGTAAAGCACTAATTAGCATCTATGTGAATGGATAGCCCAGTGGATACAAGTGCCCCTTTTCAGGGGCAGCCCAGGAGCATGGTTTGCTGAAGTGACTTGGTCAGAGTCACATAGTAGAAAATGGAAGTGGAAGACTTCAAACCTTGTATTTTTGACTACAGGAAGAAGTTAGTTAATAGCTTATAGCCTTAAGTACCAGGAAGTTCTAGTTCACTTAAAGAGCAAGTTTTGCATTCATATACACTTTCAATAATAAGATCTACAAAACTCTAATGACTGCTATTATTGACTGATTGCAGTTTTCAGGAATTTATCAGGGATTTACCAGAAAATGAAGACATTAAGCTAGTGTAGTGGATTATGCTCTAAGCCCTTAATGAGCTGCTTCCTATAATCAAAGGTGCAGGGTCTGAGTTCTTCTCCCTCCAGCTCCCTACTGTGTGACTCTGAAGAAGTTACTTACCCAAAGAGTGCCCTGGGTTTCCCTAAAGTGAGCTTACCTAATTAACAATTAGATTTAAAAAAATGCAATTTTCTGAGAACTAATGAAACCATGATTAGTCTTATTGACTAACTGTGAAATCATCTAATGAATAGCCTTATTATTTCACCAGATCCAAGGTATATGCAGGTCCCTATGTTGAGTTAGTGCAAGGTCCCAAAATAAATGCAGGTCTTACCAGATCCAGGGTAAATACATGTACAAGGTGGACTGGTGCAAGGTCTCAAATAAAATGTGAGTCTTGCCCAATCCAAGGTAAATGTAGGTCTGAGGTTGGACTGGAGCAATGTCCCAAGGTAAATGCAGGTCTTACCAGCTCTGAGATAAACTTAGGTCCGAAGTTGGGATGATGCAAGGTCCCAGCTGGGAAGTAAATGCACACTTGGACTAGTTTGCAGTATATACATACACACTTACAAATACACACAGAACAAGCAGAGCCCTTTAGGTAGTGTGTTCAGTTCAATTCCAGTTCAGTCTCAACAATTCTGCTGTAAGCAGGTCCTCCAGTCTCAGTTGTGAGTAGGTAGCAAATTTTCCACATAGCAGTTATCCATGAGTTTATAAATCTCCTGTAAGGTCATCAGCTGAACGGCAGTAAAACAACCACTGTGAATATGATGCTACTCCTCCAATCTAAATAATTTTACTGTGATCAGGCACAGTGAAAACCAACATCTGTAAGTTTACAAATCTCCTATGAAAGGTCGTTAGTGGAACAGATCTCCTGTGGACATCTAGGAGATTGCCAGCTGATGCTGTATGGTTTCTTTCAAAGAGAAGGGGAGAGAAGCAGTGTGGGTAATCCTTTTTTTTTAAGACAGGACAGGGCCTACCAACCAGCAATGGGCCCTGGGCAGCTGCCTAGGTTGCCTTGTGTTGGATCATTCCCTTGTTCAAAAGTGACAACCACTGCTTTTATCACCACTCACCAACATTTTAATGACTTAATTTATTCACTTCACACACCCTAGCACACAAACACACACACACACACACACACACACACACACACACACACACACACACACACACACACACACACACACACACACATAAAGCCACATTATGTATAATATACACTCACAGAAGTTAAAATATTCGTGATGCATAAGCTGCCATGATATAACTCCATGGGTATCCTGCCTGATCACTCTAGACTTATTCATATGCATGTTTATTGAAGAAAGTAATATTTAGTGTTATAAAGTTAGAATTTTTTCTTTATATGTGTGCTCCTATCATCACTCAGATTCTTTGTTACATAATGTAACTTTATTGGTATAATTTCTATCATACTTTGAAAAATATATTTTATTTAATTTACATTGTAGTTAGTGTAGCTTAGCATGTTTCTATGATTCAGATATCAGTACAGCAAGTTGTTGTTGTATCTTTCGGATTTTCCCGATTAGGGGTCACCACTGCGGAACTCCGGTCCGCTAATGATTGTCAGCAGATTTTTACGTACCGAGTTGCCAGTCCTGATGTACTACCTTCAACGAAGGTACACCCATTCACACATGTCTCCACACAGAAGACGCTTTAGCTGAGAATCGAACGGGACGTCTTGCTGTGAGGTGACAATGCTACCGCAGCACCACCACCGCAGTAGATAGTACAGCAAGTACTAGTGGATATTTTATTCATCAGTTACTAAAACAAGTTCTCTAAACATACATAATCTATCTGGAGGGAAGGCAAAGGAGGGAGAAACATATGTTTTGGCTCTGACAATATGTTTTCATTAACTTTTAACATACATGCCATAATGCAAGATATTTGTTTAAATAGAAAAGGATTCCACCACCTCTGCTATTGTATAATGACACTAATGCATGTCAGAAGGGTGAGACATATAGTGGGATTTGCTCTTTTATGGCCACTCAACAGTAAATCACACAATAACTCAAATACCTGCTATGCAACATCACTCATTGTTGACTCAAATTATGGGACTATACAAATGTTTTAACTTCTTTAGACTGATGTTAGTAGGGATAACAAATATAGTGTAACATCGAAGTGATAAGATTAATTACCCATTTGAAGAGGCTCCAGTCAGTTCAAACTTGAAATCATTTCAGCTTGTCATCATTTCATCAACAGAATTTTGAAGAGACACCTGCACAAAAGGTGCACCTTCAGAATTGGGCTACCTAGTAAAAAATGAAGCCATCCCTCCAGGCTTGCTGGGATAAGTTCTAGCCAATACATTTTTATTTTCTATTTTTCATGTGAATATATAATATCTTGTCAGTGAATAAACAAGTACCACCAAGACTATTAATAGCTCATGCTTACAGACTAACAGTGTAATGCAATACATGGCCATGTTCCAGTTTCTTTTAACAATGTCACTATATAATCATGATAAGTAATTTATATGAGTTTTGGATAAAATATTTCACACCCATAATGTGTATGGGGGGCTGCATCCTTGTGACTCGTGACAAAACAATACATTCTTCAATGGGTAAAAAGCAATATACAACTACATCATTCTGTGTAAAAACAAAACAACAAATGAGAAGTCAAGAAAGGCATTAACCAGTTTTGCTAAATTGTGAACTACCACACCAAAACAAGATCAAGCCAAATAAACAAATCAAAGTACAATTTGGTATAGTACATATTGCACAATGCATTGAAGATCATAAGTATAACTGAAATATTAATTATTTTAAAATGCAAGTGACACCAGAACAGTAGTTTAAATGAAACACATATCTGATTCATTGTCATCAATGAACCTACAATAAATAACATCTACAATAATTGCAAAATAACAGAGTCTATTAAAAGTAAAAGATACAATTAAACATAACATGTTACTTATCAAAATGTGATATTTCATAAATAGATTTAAAAAAGAAAAAAAGGATAATATGGAGCCCAACACTTTGAAAATCTGCTAAGCAAATGACATTTCAAAAATGGAAGAACAGAGTAGACAAGAAAATTAAGCCAGCCAGAATGGAAAAATAAACAGAGTAGTAGGAATAAATAAATAAATAAATAAAAATGAGACTACAATGCAATAGAGCAGGAATTTCTCTGTTATATAACAATAATAAAAAAGCATAGACTGCCTAAGTATAAATGGCACATTAATGATTATAAAGAGCGCAGGCGCACTAAGATTCATAAAAATAGTACACAGTAACATATGGTACTGCAGTACACACACCATTGTATGCCACTGAGAAACAAACATAATTCATAAACTGTGCCGTGGTGCACAATTGGAGATCAACAGTAATTCATAAATAGTACACTGCAATGGTACATGCTTACAGATGGGCAGTGATGCCACTGTGGTACACAACTACAGAACCTCACATAGGTATGCTGTTAGTGCAAACTGCGGTATACATGGCAACAATTGGCAACTGAAATGGTTGGATGAGATAAGTTGATACATGGGGTTGCAGTAATGATAGTAAGCAGTGGCACTTATTGACACACGACAACAGTACGTGGCATTGTAATAAAGATATACAGCATACTGTCACATGTCACTGGCAAAAGTAATGTGAAATGCAACCACAGATAGAAGCAACTGTTTAATGGATAAACATTACATATCATCAAAACTGTAATAAAATGTATTGAAACAAAACACTACAGCAATATACAGGGGAACACAACTATATGCACTATATACAAATTAATGAAGTGTATCCTGGCCTAGCTTATGTGTTATGGGATCAATCAAACAGATGCCAACCTGCAGCATTACCTTTGGGTTGATGGCATGGCAAATTATATAAATTATTGGTGAGATAACACCAGCCATCTGCAATGGTATAAGATGGTTGCATGCTGTACCAAAAACCATTGGATGATGGGGCCTGTAATGGGCAGCACCTGCCATCAGTTGAAGGGGTGAGGGTATGTGTGGCACATATCCACAGAGAAAATGGTGCCAAAACTGAGGTCATCATGATCAACTATGTTGCTGGAGTATTGTGTTGCAATCATGCCTGATGGAAGCCTTCCACCATCTAGTCATGGTACTGCTCAGAATTTCAGGTACATGGAAGTTATCCTAGCCCATGACCATCATGGTGTCTTACAGACCTCAGATGGTAGCTGGATTAATGGCAAAGAAATTCTGTATGCAACTAAACCCCCACAGAATGGGCTGGAACATCTGTGGACACCCAAACATTTTACCCTCTGCAGTGATTACTCTCCTTTAGTACCCTGTGTCAGTCTGGAATGTCTTATAAAGTTACAGAGCACAGTATGCTACTATAACCTGTAAGTTAAAACAGTGTTAGATATACATCTGTGGCCTAGTAATAGCATGCATTTAATTCTGCTTGTACCTTGTGTTATGCTATCTCTACACATTCACCAGAATAACCTCAAAGATCTGTTAGTTATATGGGTAGCATAATCTACCCTGTCATACCTAGTTTATTTTAGTTTATGCTGCAAGTATATATCCCTAACACACACACACATTCTTTGGCATGCATGTTTTCCACATTGGAGTACTGCATGGCATGCCTGATAACATGTTACCATTCTTCAGATAGACTGTGTTTAGGTCATGCTCAGTATTTGCATGCAGCAAGTAGTGCCATTGCAGCCTGTTTAACTCCTCAGTTTATATCTAACACACACACACACACACACACACACACACACACACACACACACACACACACAGGAAGTGTCATGTTATCAATGCACTAGCATGGTTTTTATATAATACATGGAGGCATGCCACCTGATACACATGTGCACAGCTAGTGACAGCACCTGTATCTCTGCAACACCTACAGTGACAGTGCCATGAACATCTTAGAATAACATGTAGAATGGATTTCTTTTTCATCAGTGGAGGCCCTACTCCCAAGCCTAGTAGGACCCTCTGTGACCTGCTGGTACTCAGCATCTGATCAGCATAAAAGTATTAGTTGATTCATTATGGTATGGGAAGCATTGCAGAGGTACATACCACAAGTTAAAGCATGTACCAGGAGTTGCAGTATGCTGGTGATGTTTACCCTCAGCAGCATATGTAGCTCAGGCCTGTAGTGCCTGGACATGTTGCCCAACCTGTTGGACATTACTCCCTGGAACATGATATTTCTGTTGCATCTGAGACTTGTCACCCAGTTCTGGTCCATATATATATATGCCCTGGAGGTGCTATGTGGCAATTGTTCCTTGTCAAACAATATTGCATAGAAGAGGATGGCAAACCCCACAAAGGGCCGCATATCTAGCAGTCCCCATACTTATACCATCACCACCATTTTGGATGCCAACTTTCACACTACAGTGGTGGAAATGTGAGGTACATATTTTGGATGTATTTCAGTCCATTTACATTGGCTGTACTGAGTGCGGCAGCATGCCAGAGGCAAGAGTGCACTATGGCATGTACTACCATATTGTATTGTCATTGTACACTGGAATAGATCATAGCTCATTGCATAACTATTAATTCTGACATAATTCGTGACGTACATCTTAACCACTTAGTACAAGAAATCTGGACAAACACAAAAATAATGGGAACAAAGTCCCAAAATCAGGGACAGATTTTAAAAGTTCTGCTTAAAAGCTCCAAAAGTTGATAGAATGACAGGTTGTGTATTAGCATTCATTTTCTAAAGGATGTGAAGTCTGAATGTCAAATGTCTGTCATTATTTACTGACTTCAACGCTCAATGATTAGTCTGAAATAAAAAAAAAATGTCTGTTTTTTTTTTCAAACACCTTTATTGAATTATCATTTGTGACTTAGGCAAATTTACATTCATATAAAAGTAATCAAACTATAAAAATTACATGGCAAAAATCTCACAGCTGAGCGGTATGGTATGTGGTGTCACATTAATTGTGCATATTGTGATTCATATGTGATTCATTACCATTATTGTTGCAAAAGAATCATTGCATACATATGTGCACCAAAATGCATTTAAATATAATTTCATCCATCCATCACAGTTCTCATTGAATGATAACCATTGAAACTGTACACAGTTAGATACAGAACACAGTTACTGAATGTGCATTAATTCCAGTTCCTCAGCCATACCAAACAGCATCACATAGTGTATTTTGTAGTAGTAATTATAAGATTGTATAGCTGCAGATTTCTTGCTCACGTGCACTATTATTCCCTTACTATGTTTCCTTAAAGCAACAGACAAGAGGAAAAATCTTCACCTCACAATAGACTGAGGTTCTCCATCAAGCTGTGAGGGATGGTGAAGAAGCCCTCTGGGGGCATGGCAAAACCAGGAAGAGAGGCAGCTGAAGTGGCCTGAGACACACCAAACATAAGTGCTGTGGGTGATTATGGTCAGTTGAGCAAGGAATGCTGCAGAACAGACATGAGGGACCAGCTCATTAAAAGGGCCATGGATCAGAGAGCTGCTCAGGGAAGTGAGGCCCCATCCACAGTGAATCTGTATCTAACACAAATGGATGAGATGATGCTAGCCTTGGTAACAGAGGTTACATTGGCTGGTGTCAAGAGAAGGGTGAAGTTTGATGTCACCCATGTGGAAGGTAAGGTTTTAATTGCACTGCTGTTACAGTTTAATGGATAGTTTGTGTGAGTATCACATGTGGCAGTAGTACTATATCTGCAGTGAGACATGCTACTCATATTGTGTCCAAGTCCAGCCATGCCCATGTCATGCTGTGAACATGTCTCTAACATATATGTGCATATGCCTGTGTTATGTATGCCTAGTGGGGCCTTTGATCCATTTAATGCTGTCTACATGGCTATGTCATATGTCCCCCTATAGGGCAGACACAACCACTGTCCCTACACCCAACCCATGCATCTGCTGGGGTCTCTACTTCAGCAATCATAGCAAGCTCCACTTTACCTTGTTCTGTCTGCTGGGGGTATGGATTGCATTCTGATATTTACTTTTGTTACAGATCCTAAGGAGGGCTCCTCAACATCTTGCACTACCACCCACCCCTTGGGAACCCACTACATAGTGTTCAGAAGCACAACTAGGAGGTGCAGGTCTCACTACTAACCCTTTAAGAAAAACTATTTCATTGAAAGGAGCACAAGATGTTTCTCACCCACACACACACATATCATGTCACCAATGATAATTTTGTTAATGTGACTTCAGCTGGGGAACACATGCACAAGGCAGAAGCAGGACCCACTGAAGGTGGTCATTTCCTGTCCTTAAATGTTTCCATATGTGTACTCCTGGGAATGGTTGTTTAATATAGGTGAGGAAGTATGCATACTATACAGACTCTGGTGCACAGTTACAGGGTTACTGTGTCCCATGGTGGTGACAGCCACATAGGGAATGGATATGTGCTACAACACACACCTGCTGCACCTACCGCCATGCCTGAACAGTAAGGATGGCTGCATGAAGTGGTACAGGCCACAGCTGGGGCAAGAGTAGATGCTGAGGCCCTGGCGCATTATACTGAGCTCCTACATTAGCACTTTGACTAAGGTTCTAGGCAGGTATTTCTTATGATGCTGATTTATCTAACCAGCTGCTGTCAGAGTTCTGGAAATAAGAGCATTAATTCACTTGGGAAAAAATACCTGATATCTGTTTTGAGACTGTATTTGCAGTATAGAAATTAGTTGACTTTTCAGGGAAGCATGCTTTACAAAAGCTTTGGCTTTTTCTATGCATGACTTCCTGCTGCAGTACAGACATAAAATCTACATTCAGATCAGGGATAACTGTTTGCAGTCTGAAAACCTCTGCTGATGTCTTATGGGACTATGGTGACATTCCTGAATCATTGCTTCTGCCAATAGACTCCTTGGAGTTTTGGACTAGAAGTTGGGAGTGGTTTATAACATTTACAGTTGTTAATAATGCTACATCTCATATTGCCAGTTTACTACATGTACATGGCAGGTATTCAGCCCATTATTACAGAGAGCTACAACAGTCTGTTTTTATTATGAAATACTGTGTGTGTGTGTGTGTGTGTGTGTGTGTGTGTGTGTGTGTGTGTGTGTGTATATATATATATATATATATATATATATTATATATTTTATATATATATATATATATATATATATATATATATATGTAAATACACACACACACACACACACACACACACACACATATATATTTATTTATTTATTATATATATCTGTACACAAGCATATATACAAAACATGTTCATATGTCCCCTAACCACTATTTCAAATAATTGGTCATTGAGAAGGTCAGTATCAGCATGAGAGGAGGTCACTGCACATTGGTGTAGAGGAAAAATAATTATTTTGGCAATTATTTTTGAATGCTTGCAACTGGCCGGGCTTGAATGACTATTGCTCGATCAGTTGTAGTTTAAAGCATAAAGCTTTAACTAGATAAATTACTATTATTATTTCTATACAGATTTGTGCATATGTTAACATCCTAATCAAAATTTGTATTTTAATTTTTTATCAATTTTTTTTTGTTGAATTACTTTCAATAAGTACATTAATTTTTATTTAGTGCAGTTTAAGCTTTTAGTGAGTGAATATTTTTACATTTTTTTATTACTGTGTTTATACAGTGTAAATGGTACTATAAGTAGCACATGGCACTTTATGAAATATAAATGGGAGGATTTAATGACATCATCCTTTCAACAGATGACTGCTTTGGGCCTTATTTAAAACCTGTTTTTTTGTGTGCAAGTTTATCTGAAGAAGTTCATTATTGTTACTTGAATGAAAATGCTTATCAGTCTATTTTTTTTTTTGTGGATAATAAAAGTTTCTTCAAGAACCTTGTGGTTTCTCCTTCTGACAGCTAACGTAGTTTATGTTTCACAATGTGGGATCTGTTGGATAGCCTGGGATCTGATGACCTTAGCTGGATGCTTGTGTATTTACACATTTCCTTTTCTTCTTGGTTGTGATTTTTCCTGAGTTTTATTTCATTTTAGATCAATTGCAGTCAATCCTTAAAAATCTGAAAGAGACAGATTTTTTGGACTGCATTTTTTCTTTCATTTCAGAAGGTCGACCACATAAAGTAAATTTTTTAGGTGAGTGAAAACTGACAGCATTACATATGGTCTCAGGATGACAACTGTATAGTTGCAAATACTTTTTACATGCTTTTTTGTTATTATTTAGTCGGTTAAATCTCATTAAAAGGAAGAGTCTGTTATAGAAAAAGAGAACTTGAACCTGGAAAAAGAATAAAGTGCAACTGCACCTTAATTGAAAGTGAAATCATGGTGAGCACTGTGCTTGTGGCACTGGCAATGATATTGGCCATTGATCTTCATGGTCTAAGTTCATCACTCATGGGTATATACTAAACAACCTACACTAAAATGCTGATTATTGCTATATTATACAATGACTAGCCGCTAACATTCAAATATGAACATGCTGATTGGTCAGTCCAGCCAGTGTGCCCATTGTAAATTGAGCATATAACAATGGAAAAAAGTCTGCTCGCCCAGACTTGCATCTATTAATATATTCTACAGAAACTATAATTGGTTTTTATTTAAAAAATAATAAACTTTCAAAAACCAGAGACTTCAAAAGAATGAGACAAACAGAACAGAGAAAAATACAAGGATAATCAGGTACGCTATGCAAAATAAAGAAAGGTACCTGATTATCCCTATATTTTCTCTGTCCCATCTGTCTCATATATTAAAGTCTGCTGATTTCATATTTTTATTTAAAAACAAAAAATAAGCAACAGAGATCTTCCTTTCTTCATTGCTCCCTTTACACAGCACTCATATACTCGTAAGTGTGGGAACATAGGTCCTATACCCATGCTCACTACATCAAGAAAGCCCCAGGATACCAGGAGACATGCAGAAGAGCAGCACACCACCATTATACAAAGACATTATTTAAGGAAAGTAAGTACATTTTTTTCTTAAATAATGTCTTTGTATAATAGCAATAACACAAGACTGGGTGGGGTTATTCTGGCTTTACCCACAGATGGCTTTGTTTGGTCACTCGAGCTTCACCTTTGTGACCAAACCACACTAACCATAGGTAAATCCAGCATTACTCACACCTAACCATGGATTATTTTTATATTATGCACTGACAGAAAACAAACCTATCATCTGATTGGCCCAGTGCCATTCTGATATGATACAGCAGAGCAGTCAATAAAATGTTCCTTGACAATAAACTTCATTTATAAGTACATATCTAGCTATAGTGCCACTTTAGAACAGCACAGGATTAATTCATCTGAGATGAATCTGATAAGACTGATTAGTTAGCAAGTGTCTTTTTTGCATCACATTTGCATAGTTCATATTTACGGCAAGCCAGAAATGTTGTTATAGTTGTACACGTTAGATAGTTCTGCTCTCAAGATAAAAATGCACATCTGACTTTTCACCCACTTAACATAAAACTGTTCCTCACCTTCTGCTGACCTTTGCTACACAAGTGCAATATTGTATTTGTCCTTAAAGAGTTGTAGAAATAGGCGGCTGCAAAAAACAGGTGCACCAAAAACTGTTCCTGTACTCCTTTGTGAGAAAAAATGCTGCATACAATAAGTTTGTGAGGAAATAAAATGGATCCTATTGTATTAATTTATGACCTAACAAAATGCTCGGGAATCTAAAGCTGACACATCAGTATAATCGACGGTATACTTTAATATAGTACAGCTGGTAAGTACTTTTGTCCTTTTACAAACAAGATTTCACCAGAACAAAAGTTTCAAATAGCAAACTCAGTTTAAAAGAAACTAGTATGATCACATGACACCTCCTGAATCTACAGTGACATCATAATTAAGATCTGTGGTCAAACATTAAAGCATACTTTTAACAATGCAAATGTTAATATGTAGAGTTAAAAAACTGAAAACAAAATTTTTGCAACATTTTTAAAAAATAGTTTTTTTCCACATAAAAAATTAGGTTGAGGTTTTGCTGCACACATCTTGAGAACACTTTGAATGGAAATGTAATTATTTAAGCTGAGCGGGAGAGAATCACTAGCAGCTGCCACAGTTTGTACCACACATGCTTCAGTTCTGACCACAATTATTTCTAAATGCAGGTATGCACCAAAGACCAGTCGTGATCTGTACCCAGGGTGGCTCTTCCATTCACCCCGCCCTAGCTACACCTCCAGGTGCTGGTGACACTGTCTACATGATACCATGTATTGTTGTCCCAGTTATATCTGCCCTCAGTCAGTAGAATTAGGACCCTGGATGTCACTGGAGTGTCAATGATTTATTATCTTATTTCACTCTTCTCTTTTTAAATGATTTCAGACTTGGACTCCAATGAGTACCGAACAGATTTACTAGAAAAAGACCAACTAATATGCATGGCATCAAGGTTGGCGCTGTCAGAAGAAACATCACAGGTATCAAAGATATATATCAGCGATGACTTGGACCTTCAACTGTACTGTGATGTTATTACAACAGGATGGTCTGACAATGGAAAACATTACATCCTCTTATCAGGCTAGACATGCTGTTTTAAGGTAACAGATAAATAATTCCAACTCATTTTCATAAGGATGTGCTGTTCGCAATACATGAACCACACCTTGGTATAGGTAAGTACAAGGACATTTCTTTTGATGATACTTTGACAAAAATGGCGGCGTCTGCCAGTTGCTATCCAGAATATTGTAATTATAGCCATTTATAGATTTCTTTTTCTGCAGGAACCCTTAGAGTATTTTCAAATTTATTACCTGAAGGTTTTGTTTTCCAGTGGATATTGTTGCATGATTTTAGAGGATATGTAGGATCCTTATTACAGTTTATGGAGCATTTGTACATCCGGAATTTGTGCTAACTGAACTAACTTTCTGCAATGCTGTTTGCCAGTTCTGACTGCAGCATTGTTTCAGTGTTATTCCTTGTATTCTGATTGTTGTTTTTGTTGCTGCTGTTGTTTGACACTAATTGACATCTACCATAATTTATTTAATTATGCTTCTGGTAATTTCTTGCATATACATATGGATATTTGCACTTGGAATTGGATATATTAACATGGAATGTGGCAAGTTGTACTTGCTTTTCTCCTTTTAGCTGACATTATTAGAGTTTGTGGCTGTTTAACCTGTCTAGACATTGTAGATCCTGCAGGCATCAGACCAACACTACCTGTTTGCTGCTTACAGGTTGAAGAGAAGCAAGTACTATTAGAAGCTTTTCCCTCTATAGCCTTGTACTGTCTAAGATCAGTCACTTTTTGCTGTTGTTCTGAGTTCTTACTTTGCATCCTGCTGTTTATTGCTTGAGTGATGCATTGTTCCTTGCTTATACATGCTTTAGTGGTTAGTTTGTTCACTTTTGTTAAACCTTGATGTGGCTGGCAGCTTGGACCTTCTTTTGAATATTTGGGGTAACTGTTGTTTGTTTGTTTGTGTCTTTCGGCTTTTCCCGGTTAGGGGTCGCCACAGCGGACCTCTGCTCCGCTAATGATTGGTAGTGGATTTTTACGTACCGGGTTACCAGCCCTTACGCACAACCTTCAACGAAGGCATGCCCCATTCACGTATGCCTTCACACAGAAGACGCTCTAGCTGAGAATCAAACGGGACAATGTCTTGCTATGAGGCGACAACGCTACCGCATCACCACCACCGCAGTACTCATTTGGGGTCACTGTTGAATGGAATGTGAATTCAAAGGCTGCTTGTACACTAATGTAGAACATGATTTACATATTCTCTATATATGACTTGATATCCTGACCATTGTACCATGGCTTCAGTAATTTTATGGGCACTAGTTGGCAGTTTAAGTTTTATCTTCAGTGAGTTTCAGTACTCCTGGACCTTTTAACTCTCCTTCAGGAGTGTTTTTTTTTTTTTTACTGGAATACACTTTTGTCCAACATACTTTCATATGCCATTGTTTACAATAAAATCTCATTTTTAATGCTATGCCTATTATTTTTTTTGTCTTTGGTTGATAATTTGGCTGTGGCACTGTAATTTGTATAATTTTGTATCATAATCACAGGTCCACATGTTGTCTCAATATTACTGTTCTGGACAAAAATCTATATAATGGCCAAGTATGGAATTTACATTTGTTGCAAACTGAAAACTTCCCTGCTATTTCATTGGGTTTTTATTTAATAAATGGCTATTGGTGTTGGCCCTGCATGGAACAGCTTTATTGCTCATGATTACAATGTCATCAATGAAGCTGTTTATTGTACTAATTCTTATATTATGTAATCTGATTCCTGGTTCTCAGTTGCTTAACTACAGTTTATCCCTTTTACAAAGGTTTTGACCTCATTGATGGTTTTAAACCTGCACATCTTTTGTCACCATTGTCAAGGCTGTATGATCTGATTACCTTTTAATTGTTTTGCATTCCCCTGTTTTGGATTACTTGCTTGTCTTCTTAATTATCTTCTAATCCATTGTCACAAATAAGTATTCTGTCTGTGGTAGCCAGACAGGGCTCTCCTATTACAAGACATCCCAGTTAACCACTATGGTGGGAATCCACCTCTTTGATGGTCTCCTTCAGATGTAAGAGATTGCGATTGTGAAGCATCACCAGGCAGGTGTAGAAAGGGGCTAGATTTTTGTTCTTCCTGAGGTAAGGTGTTGCAATGGTGTGTGCATTTCTCATCCTGAAGCACTTTTGGGATATAAGTTCCTTAGAGATAGCGGCGATACTTTAGGAGTTGAATAGTCTTCTTTGACCTAAAAGCAGAGCCTGTCTCCTTACATTTCAATGCCAGGGCATATATCTGATTTGCTCCATAAGGTTGATCTTGCAGTCAGTACAGAGCCCTGGCTGGATAAGAATTCTGGCCCACACCTTGAAACATCTGTTCCACCAGATCATTAAACAATTTATAGCCCCAGGATGGCTAATATTAGGAGAGTTATTTGATTTTTTGAGTTTACACAGGCTGAAACTGGTCACTCTAATGCCTTTGAATATGTCATTGGAAGAGAAGAAGTAAATTAGAGGTCCCTCCGGGTTTATCATCTATGAGTTTACCTAGTGGCATTTTTGCAAAATTTCTCCGATTTCTTTCTTGAGATTATTAATCTTCAGTGCATGAGTTGATGTCAAGACCAGCAAATTCACCCTGGATCTACTTAGTTTTTTTAGGAAGCATTGGTTTCTTTCATGTGATTACTACTATAACCATATGTTTGGTCATTCACTGAAGCTGTTTTTCTTGCTTGAGCCTGAAAGGAGTAAAGTATTCGTAAAAGCAGCTTCCTGTACTGACAACCGCCTGATGTATTTCATCTTGGGGTTTCCAGTTATTTTCTCTCAACAATGAACTTTTGCTTGAAAAGGTAGTTTATGCACAGAAGTATTCTTCTCTAATGTCTTATGGGATTTTTAGGTTCTTATCAGTCTGGATTTAGTCCAAGGTACAGAACTACAACAAATCCAATTCATGTAGGTTATGCCCTTTTGATAGTTAAGTATCAAAGGTTTATTGTATCCTAGTCATGTTTAATCTCTTGATGGCTTTTAATACTGCAGCCCATAAGATTCTTTTGGAACATCTAAAATACAACTATGTTTTCACAGTTATAGTGTTCAAGAGATTTTTCTCTTACTTCATATGATGCTCCTAGTTGGTGTTGCGTGGGTTAAATTCCTTTAGCTTCTTCCTTTCTGTAATGTTAGTTGCCTCATAGCTCCATTCCTGTTCCATTATTACTCACAATGTAAATGTTGCTGTGTAAGGAGGTCATTATGGAGAGAGGAATTAATTATTAGTGCTCTGCTAATATTAATTTGCCTTTATTGCCCGGAATGCACATATCCATCCATCCATTCTCAGACCCTTTTTTCCATTTGCACATGGTGTTAGGGTGGCACTACAACATAAAGACTTAAAAAGGTAAAATGTCATGGACATTTAGAAGCCATGTAGCAGAAGCTCTGGTTTGTCCTTAAGGGGTCACTTGCAAATATCACATCAGCCACTACTACAGAAAGTTTAAGGTATCACAGTGAAGGCTCTTACCTTGTATGAATATAGGACTTTGCATAAAATTGCAATTTGCTTGATTTTCACTTTCAATAAAAATTGCAGCTGGTTCATACTTATAACCAGCTCAGGTCATTATAGGATAGAAATGGGATGCCATTAGAAAACACATAAAACTCAAGAATACCAAATATTATTCATAATGCATGGTGTTCAACAGATAGATGATTAAACCAGATATCAGAAATAATCCCTTCAGTCAGTAAATCAAGCTCTAATAACTGAATATGCTGTTACATTCTTGTAAAAATTAAATGCATTTTCTCAGTATAATGTACTTTATCCATAATAATCCAGCACCCCCTTCTCAGCTTTCAGAATGTTTATACTAATGTCATTTATCAATGACTTCAAAATATGTCTTTAATGCCTATTCAATTTATAGATGGGTTCACTAGTCTTTTGTTTTAAAATGAACCTAATATATGTTTTATAGGCACTGCATCTTTCCCACCGACAAGAGTCAGACATTTGGTGGGTCTCCTTTAATTGTTTTCAGTAAAGGTAAGCCTGTAATGAATTTGATTGATAACCCCCCAAGGAATAAGTGGTTTAATGTCTGGACCCACCAGATGACTAGATGAAAGCACTGAAGGTTTATACATGAGGGTCCATATTTAAATGTTGAAAGACATGATGGTAGTTTAGCTTGTCCTGGTAGATGTAACTGTGACGCCACTCACATTGTTTCTGTGGCTACTTGTACATTGTGTCTAGCATTTTACTTTGAAAAACCTGTTCATAGATTAAGGGAACATGTAAGTAAACACTTTTATGATATTTAGAGAAAGCATTCTACCAAAGCCTTGTTCTGACACACAAACAATTATATGAATTTTTAAAAATTAAATGTTTTTGTTGTTAATAGGTTACATTTATCACTGAGAGGGGGAAATTTGGAAAATTCATTGGAAATGAAGGAATTGTTGTGGCAGATGCACATCTCCATGTCTTAGTGACAGTGTATCCATTAGTAGTGTTTTAAAAGTGAGGGCAAATATGGTGGGACATACACTTTTGAGTGATTAATGCAGTCACCATATAATGGTTGTGTTAGTGTAACTAACGTTTCCTAACATTACTAATTATTATCGTCTGTGTTGGATTGTTGGATTGTTTTGCAATTAATGCTATTTAGAGATAGTTGTTCAAGATCTTTACTATCTTTTATATGTTTGGTTAACTAATTTTTTAACCCAAGAGGGAGGTTTTGGTGCAATTCATTAAATTACTTTTATTAAATGAATGTTTTACATCAGTTTATCCTACATTTTAATGTATATATTTGAATGTATTTATTTAATTATCAAATTATTGGCGTACCTATGAACTGCTTGAAATGAATCCGAGTTTTTGTACATGCACATGTTATATTTTTACACTTATTTTATATTTTAGGATCTGCGATTATTTTAAACCACTGCAAGATTATTTACTTTTTTGTTGTAGCACAATCTTGTTTATTTTTGGATCAATGGAAAATATTCATGGTATTTAACAGACACACAGCCATTTATTGACTGTGGTGCCTTTAAAAGTAGTAATGTAGCTGATTGGTATGCTCTGATGAAGTCACGGATGTTACTAGGAATGAAAGTGCTAAGTGTGTTCTCAAAGTGTTGTATATATGTGTTGTTTTTCATGTTGACTGTCACTAGCCACTTATTAAAATTTTACTCATACATATTTTGGGATACAATCTTCATTTAGGACATGGATTGCAGTAATTGGCTGGGACCTATGATTTTGCTGGTGTTGCTGGCATTTCTTGCAGCGGGACTGTCTGGTTGTGGTTCCCTTATACTTCCTCCTTCATGTCTGTTTGGTGCTTGTAACCACATTCAGTGATTGTGCAAAAAATATGTTTTTAATAAAATCAGTAGAATTGCATTATATAGTCAGTGATATCCATATTCTGTAAAATGTGGCATTATGATAGCATGCCCCTTTGAATCAGAATTTACCTTTCTGTAATAAGTCATTTTTTTCTGTTTTCGCTAACTGCCAAGAGTATTTTGCTATTTTGAATCCAAAAATTGCCTGCTGTTTTCTTTTAGCTTATTAATCTGTTATTGGTGACTATTATTGAAATTAATGTATTCTGAAATTGTTGATTTTTTATAGCTGCAACCTGTGGACTGGTTGGCTACAAACAGAAGAGTGTTCCTATGGTTTAACATTTGTTAAAATCTCTATATTTCCAGCTTTCAGTTTCCTTTTTTTCATTCTATATGCGGTGGTGGTGCTGCTGTAGCATTGTCACCTCACAGTAAGATGTTGTCCTGTTCGATTCTCAGCTAAAAGCATCTTCTGTGTGGAGACATGCATGAATGGGCGTACCTTCGTTGAAGGTTGTGCGTCAGAGCTGGCAACTCGGTACATAAAAATCTACTGCCAATCATTAGCTGACCGGAGTTCCGCTGTGGCAACCCCTAACCGGGAAAAGCCGAAAGATACAACAACACCAACATAACTCCTTAAAGGCAATAACAGCAGACAGCAGAGGTGGAATGAAAATACCATTTCTTTTACACAAGTCTTTATCCTTATTATTAAGTCTCATCAAGTATAAGTTTTTAAATTTACTTTTCTGCTGAAAGATTTTATCTCAGTTAGTGCTTAAAGAATATTGACCATTCTGGCCAGGATAATTATTAACACTTTTGCCTGCAATGTGATTTCATCAATGTTTAACATCTGGAAGGAATAATTAAAATGATAAAATCTTTAATTCTAAAATTCCCTTTAATCTTCTCTGGAAATTCTGCCACTATAGACATGATACTCTGTGTACAATTTATCATATATCACTGTCTCATTATTACTGCTAGATGATACATTATGCCATTAATTAGCCTCTTCATTTCCAGACTGTGTGGTAGCCTTTTCACCTTGTACTATGTGTAACCTTTATTTCAGTAAATAAATGAGCTAAATATCAGGTACTTGCTTTAGGCTCACTTGAGAGGCACAGTGCTGCAGTGGTTTGCGTTGTTGCCTCACAGCAAGAGGTTCTTCAGTTTGATTCTCAGCTGGAGTACCTTCTTTGCAGAGTCTACATATCCTCCCTGCACTCGTGTGGGTTTTCTCCAGGTGCCCTGTTTTCCTCCCACATTAAAAAGACATGCATCTGGAGCATTTATCCCTGGGCCTCCGCTGATAATTGTCTCATTCCAATTCGGACTTTCAGGTAAACAAGTAATAAATAAATACTTCATCAGAGAAGACATAGGGTTAGATTATTCAAAACAAAAAAAAATAATTACAGGCATTGTACTATAGTTACTAAAGTAGCAGTGGTAACCCTAATATAAAAATGCAAGTCAAATACCATACACGCTTTCCCCAATGGCAATAAAACGCTTTACAGCTTCGAGGTAACAGAAATCCAAGATAAAACGTAACAGGCAGTTCTTAAACTTCAATAGCTCTTTTATTAAGAACAAAAAACACAGTGAGCGCTTTCGCCGATAGGCTTCATCAGACTATGTTATTCAACAGTCTTACAACCATTTAAAAAGCCCTATATTAGACATGATTGGTTATTCATAAAAGCAACTCAATGTCATCTTAAAGTGCTAGGTGCATAATAACTAAATACTTGTTTATTAAAAACAGCATGATATAACACAAAAAATAAAATAAAATATGCCAAACCTATCATGTTCCAGATATTATCATGAACAGTGATATACAGATGGAGTAAATTTGAAATATTAATTTATACATAACTAGATAACTATCTGCATAACATCTAGAAATTGATTTATAACAACATCAAAACATATCCATTTCTAAATGATGAATGAAGCTATCACAACTTTATCATCATTAATATATCATCAAATTACATAGATTTAATATTGATAGTAATAAATAATGACTATTTAAAAAATTATTTTGAAAAATTATTAAAAAACAATAATCAACAAATCCAAGCAAGAACTTTGTGGATTATTTACAAAAGCAGCATCAGTCAAAAATAGTGACAAAAACAGTGGATGTAGGTATACCCATTTTCCATAGTTGCCAAAATCAAAATCTTCCTGAATTCCATGAAATTACACTCTTTCATAAATGTGTATATTGTCATGAAAACTATACATGACCATCATGCATAAAGTAGGAACATGTATGTTCGAGAGCCCCAATCTTAAACTGAAAATCAATCTCGTTAGTATCTAAAAGGTACTAGTAATGTCCATTCATAGTGCCGAGTCATATATTATATCTAAACAATAAGACATAAATTCATCTCGGTCTGAATATTCTCCTGCTCTTCAAGAAAGGTTTTATCTGTACCTTATCATTAAGACCTGGTGGTACATCAGACCTCAGTCTGATGATCCATTTCGTCTCACATTCTAATGTTCTATTGATAAGATCTCCCCCTCTTATACCCTGTACTATTGTCTCTATAACATAAAAGACAAATGTATGTTCTGTCCCTGCTTCTTTGTGATGTCTGGACAATGCATTGACATCCGAGCCTATTCTAATGTGATAGTTATGTTCCCTGATTCATTCTCTGAGGGTACGATTCGTCTTCCCTATATAAAAAGAAGAACAAGATTTACAGGTAGCCAAATAGACAACATTTCTAGACTCACAATTACTGTTAGTATGAAAAGAGTATCTGCGTGTTGTCTTTGGATGTACAAACTCTGTGTCCAGACTAATGTAACTGCATTGATTACATTTACCACAGGGTTTGGTGTTTGTAACATTACTTGTATTTATATCTCTTCTGTGTGTATATTTAGGTTTGCAGAGTAATCTCTTTAAATTTATGAGGGCATCAAGGTTGAATCCTTGTGAGGAGAATTATAGGGCAGAGGTATCAGACCTCAAGAAGAGGTTCTTGGATAGGGGTTATGACGAATGAAAAATTGATGAGTTCATCATGGAAGTGGATACAATGAGATCCAACAAAGCCAGACCTTCCTTCTTAGAGCAACAAGAAGGAACAGAGGATATAAATACATCCACGGACACAGTCAGGGCCACTATCTCCTTTAGTAGAACGAGCTCTGAAGTAGTGGAAGCACTACATAAACACTGGGACATTCTCCTCTCAGATAGGGAAGTGAGTAAGGTAGTAGGTCCCAAACCAAAAGTGATATATAGAAATCTTCCGAATTTAAAGAGATTACTCTGCAAACCTAAATATACACACAGAAGAGATATAAATACAAGTAATGTTACAAACACCAAACCCTGTGGTAAATGTAATCAATGCAGTTACATTAGTCTGGACACAGAGTTTGTACATCCAAAGACAACACGCAGATACTCTTTTCATACTAACAGTAATTGTGAGTATAGAAATGTTGTCTATTTGGCTACCTGTAAATCTTGTTCTTCTTTTTATATAGGGAAGACGAATCGTACCCTCAGAGAATGAATCAGGGAACATAACTATCACATTAGAATAGGCTCGGATGTCAATGCATTGTCCAGACATCACAAAGAAGCAGGGACAGAACATACATTTGTCTTTTATGTTATAGAGACAATAGTACAGGGTATAAGAGGGGGAGATCTTATCAATAGAACATTAGAATGTGAGACGAAATGGATCATCAGACTGAGGTCTGATGTACCACCAGGTCTTAATGATAAGGTACAGATAAAACCTTTCTTGAAGAGCAGGAGAATATTCAGACCGAGATGAATTTATGTCTTATTGTTTAGATATAATATATGACTCGGCACTATGAATGGACATTACTAGTACCTTTTAGATACTAACGAGATTGATTTTCAGTTTAAGATTGGGGCTCTCGAACATGCATGTTCCTACTTTATGCATGATGGTCATGTATAGTTTTCATGACAATATACACATTTATGAAAGAGTGTAATTTCATGGAATTCAGGAAGATTTTGATTTTGGCAACTATGGAAAATGGGTATACCTACATCCACTGTTTTTGTCACTATTTTTGACTGATGCTGCTTTTGTAAATAATCCACAAAGTTCTTGCTTGGATTTGTTGATTATTGTTTTTTAATAATTTTTCAAAATAATTTTTTAAAATAGTCATTATTTATTACTATCAATATTAAATCTATGTAATTTGATGATATATTAATGATGATAAAGTTGTGATAGCTTCATTCATCATTTAGAAATGGATATGTTTTGATGTTGTTATAAATCAATTTCTAGATGTTACGCAGATAGTTATCTAGTTATGTATAAATTAATATTTCAAATTTACTCCATCTGTATATCACTGTTCATGATAATATCTGGAACATGATAGGTTTGGCATATTTTATTTTATTTTTTGTGTTATATCATGCTGTTTTTAATAAACAGGTATTTAGTTATTATGCACCTAGCACTTTAAGATGACATTGAGTTGCTTTTATGAATAACCAATCATGTCTAATATAGGGCTTTTTAAATGGTTGTAAGACTGTTGAATAACATAGTCTGATGAAGCCTATAGGCGAAAGCGCTCACTGTGTTTTTTGTTCTTAATAAAAGAGCTATTGAAGTTTAAGAACTGCCTGTTACGTTTTATCTT
Organism: Protopterus annectens; assembly: GCF_019279795.1. Classification (NCBI taxonomy): domain Eukaryota; kingdom Metazoa; phylum Chordata; order Ceratodontiformes; family Protopteridae; genus Protopterus; species Protopterus annectens. The sequence continues at coordinate 36,219,886 of NC_056733.1, read as the reverse complement.
GGATTTCTGTTACCTCGAAGCTGTAAAGCGTTTTATTGCCATTGGGGAAAGCGTGTATGGTATTTGACTTGCATTTTCACTTTTTTATTTATACACTGATCCCCGTCTCCGTTGGTGTGCTTTTCTGCTTTGGTTTTGCTTTCTAATATAAAAATGAATTTAACACTAAACTAAATATGAGTTAGACACCAATCACTAGACTGAATAGGAGTAATACACACAAACAGTAAAGTGAATAGGAATGACACACCCAAGCAACAAATGTATGTTGGCTATTATTCAAATAACCATAATTGCAAACTTAGGAATAAAAACTGTGCATACAAATGGGCAAATATAAAAACTTAGTTAAAAATTGGCGTATCTCAAAATGATCCTCCTACTTTGAGGTGCAGACAACTCGGACATAGTAAATGTAATTATCAGAGATATGAGGAGTGCAGACCCCTAATGTTAGCAGTTGTAGGCAGTCCCCTGCAAAATACTAAAAGCTGTCAGCAGGTTTTTACATTTTTGTTTTTCTTCTGTGTTTAAGCATCATTTTATTGAGTTATGAGGCTGGAAATTACTGGTGTCGTAGTTCCAATAGGGTACTACATTATACTGTAAAACAACCGGCAAGTTGCAGTATCTTCTAAGTGCATCTGCTATGGTTCAGGCACAATCATATCCTGTATCAAAGAACTAAGTAAGCAAGCTGTCACAGTGATTAGCCAAAACAAACATTAAGTGATGGTGAAGGTAATAATCTTCAGAAATATACGGGAGCATGTTGTCTTGTTAAAAGCAATTTGGGCAAAATAAAAATAAAGCAAAAGCAGTTGATTCAAACCACTTTTGTAGACAGCAGAGATTGCCTTTTTCTCCACTATTGTGTGACCTAGATTTTGATATATATAATTCAATGAGAAAAGAGGGTGATCTGCCTCATGGGGGTGCAAGGGGGCTTGTCTCCCTTGAAAAACAAATTTCTTCAAAATGTTTGTTGAAGGTAGTTTGTTGAAGATAGTTTGGGTGAACTGCTTTCATTTTATTTACAATCGCTGAAACTACCTTTGATGAATTGACATGAATCTAAATATACAGACTGCATTTGCAGCATATTTTCATCCTAGGCTGTCTAAACCAGCAGTATCTGTATTTGGGGTAAGGGATTTCTCTGATCATTGATGTGATATTTTAATATGTTAGTCAGTCTGTAAGATTCACTACTAACTCAATCATAATAATGTCTGGATTTTAAGAACTATATGACATTTCTAATTGCTAACATAAAAGAATATAATAGCTTTATGTGATCATATTTGCAGATAATTCATGAAAAGATTATTTATTTTTATTTTTATTATACATTTCTTGACCGGGCTAGTCTAGCTGGATATATGTCCATTTTCAGTAGTGGCCTGGGGAGAAAAGCTCCACAAGGATCAGACAAGATTAAAAATATTTAAAATTACAAAATTTTAAGATTAAAAATACAATAACAGTTACAAAGCATTGAAGTTCAGTTACAGATACATTAAAGTTCAGTTAAGATGAAATGCAGTACAAAACATTAAAGTTCAGTTACAGATACATTAAAGTTCAGTTAAGATAAAATACAGATAAAATACCCCTTTCCCCTATTTTCGCTATTAAGTTGTTTTTTTTTACACTGTGGGAAAGTAATAGAAGGAAGAGGGAGATTCCCAGAACAACAACGTCATTAGTAAGGAATGGGAAAAGAGACTAGTTATAGTAAGGAAGAGGGAGATTTCCAGAACAACAACGTCATTAGTAAGGAATGGGAAAAGAGACTAGTTATAGTAAGGAAGAGGGAGATTCCCAGAACAACAACGTCATTAGTAAGGAATGGGAAAAGAGACTAGTTATAGAAGAGAAGAAAATCAGGAATGGGAGAGAGTAGTAAAGGGGGAAGTTACCCCTCCAGCAAAAGCAGGTAGGATGTCTGTTAAGTCTATCTTGGGTATGCTAAGTCCCACTTAGAGGGAGTAACCTTAGAAGTGACATAATGTAAGGTGGAATAGCTTAGGAAAAATTATTGATATTGAAAACAAGAGGAGAAAGTATTAGTCAGGACTGGTACAGGGACAGAGCCAGTAGCTAGTAAGATAAAATTTAAGTTTCTTTTTGAAAAGTAAAGTAGAGGAGATACAAGTGAGGTCACCGGGCAGTAGGTTCCAGCTTTTACCCACAGTATTAGAGAAAAGGGAAACTCCTTCTTTATTATTGGGTTTATGTGTGGATACTAGTAGTTTATTAGCTGAGCGTAGATTGGAAAGATTTTTGTATGGACTGGTAAGATATGAAATAATTGTTTTCTCTGGGTAATAAAGGATTTTATGGGAAATAATTAGTTGCTGAAATAAGAACTGATTGTGTAGTTCCAGCTAACCGAGTTGGTTTAAATTTAGGCAGTGGTGGGTGCTGATGGTGTGAAGAACAAGAAGCCACTTGACACACTAATGAGTTCACTATAGCCACAGGATACACAAAAGCTAGCTACGTACCTCCAGTGCATCTCAATGGTGGGCTGTGTTCTTAAATCCAAAAGCAAATATAGAAAACTTGTGAGTAAGCAATTTAATCCCATGTTATTGTTTTATTAACATCACATGTTGTTGGGCCTTCGTGATTAGGAATGGAGAAAAAATCACTAAACCCATTTGCCACATTAGGCCCAGCCTCCCACCAACAATATTTATGCATATTTAATCATCAAGGAAGACTCCAAGGCACACAAAACTAGAGAACTTTTAAATATGGATTATGTTCTGTTAAAAACTTGCAAAAGCAACAGGTGTCGTGTCATAAGTTCTTTCATTCAAAAAATGAAGGTCCCGTTTAAGAAGACCTAAAGTTCATTAGTGGTGAATGAAAACTATGTGCTGAAGAAACTGTTTTGAAACTTCAGTGATAGTTAATTCACATAATATAATGAAAGTTAGTGGACTAGATCAATGGCAAATTGAATGACTTGCATGTTTTCAGCTTATTTCCACAAGCACTTCCAGAATGTGAAAAAGAGTAGAACTTCAAAAAGACACCTTCAGAAGCCTCATTCTAGTCCGAATTGTAAATGATAGTCTGTCATGACATCTGACTACGTCTGACATCTTAGGTATCTTACAAACTACACTCAAGGACTTGTTCCTTCACTAAGTGATATGCGTTTCTCCAATAAAGATTCTACACCCCTGGATATCTTCTTAGAGCCTTATGTAAGACTGTTAAATTTACAAATGTACTGACTAGCTACCACCTAGCTTGAATGTGTCAATATCCTAGTTGTATCATAAATACCTTTAAGGTCACAGTCTTACATGATTTTTACTACCCTTGCTATAGTTGTGTCCTCCATTTTTCCCTTGTAGTCATTCATTCTCTACTTTCTAAAATTACTATTTTTTTCTTAAATATTTACACCTATCCTTGTATGTTTTGCCATGGACCCTGTTTTGTAAAACGTCATATGTTATAGCACCCAAAAGCCTCCATCAAATTCTCTTTTTAAAAGAATCCATACACCATTGAAGCATATTTCTTTATAAAATGAACCCTATATATATATATATATATATATATATATATATATATATATATATATAGTTTCACTTCATAATCTCGAAATGCTGAAATCTCGAATTTCAGCATTTCGAGACCGTGAAGCTGAAACTTCAGAATGCCGAAAGTGCATAAGAGCGAATTGAATATCTCAAATCCACGCTTATGCGTTTCCGGTACGTTACATTGAAGTGTCTGTTTGGGATGGTGTTCAAAATGTCAGATAAGTGAGTGTATGTGAGTGTTTTTCTGACTTGTACGTGTGGGTTAGGTTAGAGAGATGTAAGCTGAGATGTGAGTGTTGGATGTGTGTGTGTGTGTGTGTGTGTGTGTGTGTGTGTGTGTGTGTGTGTGTGTGTGTGTGAGTGTGTGAGGGACTGTAGAATGTCTGTGTGTGATGCATTTCTGTATTGTAGGTGTGTGCCTGTGTGGTGTTTTGGTGTGTTTATTTGTTTTGTGGTGTGGGTGTTGTGGTTTGTGTGTGGAGTGGTGTGTGCTGCATGTTCAGTGTTCTGGTTTCGGCTTTGTAAGTGTCGGTGTTGTGTTGGTTTCAGCTTCATGGTCTTGAAATGCTGAAATTCAAGATTTCAGCATTTCGAGATTATGAAGTGAAACTATATATATATATATATATATATATATATATATATATATATATATATATATATATATTATACATAATGCATTATTCTGTGTTAAAATTATAGGTGCCAACTCTATATAATACATTTTAATAAGAACTTTGCTATGCAAATATGACGTGGCCCAATACCAAATGCATTACCACCCTCTCTCTCTCTATATATATATATATATATGTATATATATATATATATATATATATATATATATATATATAAATCAACTTAATTTACTCAAATTACCAAAACATTGACTTTCAAAAACTCGAGACCACAATATCTTACTACAAAAAGTTTGAACAGCCATAAAATCGACACTCTAATAATTGCAAGCAAAAAACATCAAAAAAACTGTTGCAAATAACCCTATAAAATACTACCCCCACCTATCACCAAAACACTATATCCAAATATCCATACCCCAGATAATGCCTTTCCTACATTATTCCAGGGGGCTGCACCCCCTGCACTCCCCACATGGGGCCTGCATTATATATACCAACTCCGAGCATACCTCTCAAGTGTACCTCATTACGAGGAATGCACCTCATTTGGGGTCTTAAAAAGTTCATGTTCCTCGAAATTCCTCAAAGTTCCACATTGAAAGAGTCTGTCACACATTCAATGTTAGGAATTTTTTAAGTGAAATCCATGGTAAATTGAAATTAATCATATTAATTCATTAAATGATCTTCTTTATAAGTAAAACAAGCATATTTTAACCATCCTATGACCTTCCTAGTTGAAGTTGTTAGTAAGCCATTAGTATGTGTTCCATATTTTGCTCATTTGTTCCACATTATGAAGGTGAGTGTTCCTCATTTTGGTGATGGAAGGTTGAGAGCTATGACTCCGAGATTGCATTACAGTGGAAAAAAGGTGCATTTCCCTAACCACACTGTACCACGATCTCCAAAACCTGAACACACAACTGTTCCCTGCACAAAACATCTAAACACATCCAACATACACATCTCCCCTCATAGTAACTTGTCCTGCCAGTTTAACTACCACCATTCCTTTAAAACTTATACATCTATTAAAAAAATTAAAAATCCCTTGCCTGTTTCTCACAAATTAAGACAGAAAGATTTCACAAACCATACTACAGCATTGCACGTTAGACCCATCATGTTTGCTCCATACAAAACAAAACATCATAAAGCGACACCACAACATGAAAACTCTACATCATTAATATGTGAATATATTTGATGTTAAAAACTCGAACTTTTAAATTTTCAACCTTTTGACATTTAGATATTCTGGTCTTGACATTCTACACTTCTATATTCTGGTAATTCGACTAAATAAAGGGAATCCATATATTTATATTTATGTGTATGTATATATATATATATATATATATATATATATATATATATCTGTGTGTGTGCATGCATATATGAACTATACTATGATGTTCTGATAGTTCAAAAAACAAAGTATTGTTATTTATCTAAGCCTTCAGGCCTTGGTCATAACTTTAACTGCCTAGTCAACAAACAGAAATAAGTAAATGAATGTATGAATGACTCAATCAATCAATCAATCAATCAATTAATTAATTGATTGATTGATTAACCTTTCCCTTAAACTGTACTTTGCTTTTATGTTAGTCTGACTTTGTGTTAGAATTGTTACTGTGTCATTTTGTAAGCTGTAATCAATGCATCTGCCCTGCTTTTGCTGTTGCTGCATAGCTTTTTCAGTTAGTAAACCTACTTTCTGCTAGTTTTCCTCGTACCTTATTTATCATTCCTGAAAATAAGATCAAACTTAAAAAAAACTAACAACAAAAAAGAAAGTTTGAAGCCATGGCAAGCCGGATGTCAACAGTACAAAGCTTTAATAACTAAACCTTTTCATCCCCTAAAAGCACTGGAACTTTATCATAATTTAAAGCACATCCTCTTCCAACCTATTTAACTTCTTAATTGACCAGTCACAAACCAAGTTCAATTAAAAACACATTTAAGTTCAAGCATCCTTAAGGGCCTAAACAAAAAAAGGAACATCATCTTCTCAATCATCTAACAACAATTACTAAACATCAAACCATTACAGGTTCATAGGTTCACAGGTAGGTACTAAGCTATTGGCCCTAGGGCCTATATGAGCCTAGTCAAATGGTACCCTGGCTTTTGCCATCCAAGAAAATTATTTTCCTGTCAAGCTGAGCCACAGAAGTGATCCCCAGGGTGAATTTCCTATCTCCCATCCAATCATCAAAATTTTTCTTGAAGAGTGTTATGAGGAGCTTTGTTTGATATAGATAGGTGTGGTGACAAGTTTAGGTCCCTAGAGCATGTAGGTCGGAGGGATTTGGGTTTCTTTATGTGGAGCATGAAAAAAACATAGCTAGTGGGGTTTGGCTTTATTGGCCTGAAATTGTCCATTAAAACGATGAAACAAGTCATGGGCATTCACAATTGCCAATTAGCTGAAACACCTGATGTTCATAAGGATCATTTGCATATATCCCATGTGCCTCTGACACAAGAGGTTTGGGAGGTCACTTATTGGAAGTTCTAGCTTTGCTGGAGTTTTCATTTTGTTTTTAATGAAAAAAATACAGGAATTATTGACCTTCAGAAAGAATGCTAAACTGTGGGAAATGTAAATACTGTAAATTTGTCAGCAGTGACCTTTATGTCATAATTTAAATGTTTGACAGAGTGATTAGATGCCCAGGCTCATGTAATTGTGACTCTAAGGTAGCTGTTTATGTGGCAACTTGTGTCTTATGCTCAACCTTCTATGTTGGGAAGACCAATGTAAGCCTTAAGGGTAGAATTTATGAGCATGTGCAACACTTTGTTTAGGCATTCTATAATATGCAAGAACTTTAGGAGATTTACTTTCTTGTGACTGATAGAGTAAGAAGGAATGAGAGAGGAGGTGATATCAACAATCTGTTAGAGCACAGAGAGTTGATCTGGCAACTACGCTTAAATGCTTGTCATGAACCTGGCATTAACAATAGTGTTTCTATCTCTACTGTACTAAAACAAAAAGCCAGGATAATTTGATTTTGTTGGATATGGCCTGGTAATTATGCAATTTGACAGTTTTATTTATTTATTTATTTTCCAATTTTTGTAATGTTTGAATGGCATGTTTTTTATGTTTTTTTAATGTTATGGTTTGGTATATAGTGATTATTGTTAGATGATCAAGAGACATGATGTTCCTTTTTTATTTGTGCCTTTAAGTAGGCCTGAACTTAATGTGTTTTAACTGAATTTGGTTTGTGACTGGTCAGTTATGAAGTTGAACAGGTTGAAAGAGGATGTGATTAAACTCTGATGAAGTCCCAGTTTTTTTGTTTTTTTTTTTTTTAATGAAAATACTTAGTTATTAAAGCTTTGTGCTGTTGACATCCAGATTGCCATGACTTCATTTTTTTTTTTATTTTTGTTATTAATATTAATTTTTTTTTTGGGTGATCTTGGTTAACCATTGTGTTGTTAGTCTGCTTTCCAGTCATCCAGTCAGGAATGTTGATTATGACCTCTCAAACTGCTTTGTTATCTAGTGATTTAATAATTTATTTTTTTAAGTATGTTCCTGCTTCTTCAGACTCAGCAGTGGTTGCATACACCAGTCAGCATTCCCCTGTTATTCTTGAATTGAGAGATTTAGGTCAAGGTAACAGTTCTCCTTCAGCTGATACTCTGGACATCTGGTGAAAGGACCATCAGAATTGACTCCAGTAAATAGTTGGCGATATCTATTGTTAAATTTTGTGAGACTGAAATAAAACCAAAGGGTACTTTATGTATACAGCTGAGGAATTTGGAGCAAATCCAATTAAAGTATCAGAATTTAAACATTAATAATTGCTTTCTTGTGAAATGTATCCAAGTACAGAAGGTACAAAAAGGGTTACACTTATGGAGGTTCCCGACTGGCACTATAATAGGTTCATTTTTTCACGGTGAATTGCTGTAGCTGTTTGATCATACAGGATGTAAACTGATGAAGCTCATTATAAAGAACAAAAAATGCAAGTTGTGAAAACTGGACTTGGAGATAAAAATTTTAAATGACAAGTGAGTGACTTGTTATTTTCTAAGTATAATAATAATACATTGCCGTTTTTGTAAAGTGGATAATTTTATTTCCCAGAACAAGGAGGGGAAACAAAAAAGTTGGCTAGGGGCAAACATGAATACCAAGAAAAAGGGTGTATCCTAGACTTTACTATATTAGAAAAATAAAAGAGTGAGTTGGGAAATGGATATGGTTGACCCTGCCACATTCAGTTGTGATAAGGAAGTAGTACCTGAAAATGTCCAAAATGATTTTTTAGAAAAAAAAAAACTCAACTCCAGAGGTCAAAATGCTTTACAAACCTATCAGGGTATTCCTCTTATCTCAGGAATTCTAGCAAACACAGCTGACATCAGAGGGAGAGAGGAAAGACAGTATACAAGTGAGTACCATCCTCAATATTCATGGTGCCAGCAGTGAATTAAATGAGTTTGGGATATGTAATTTAAGTTGGGCTAATATTACAGACATGCATTTTTTGAAGCTTAATAAGGGATTTTCTTTTGCACTTTACTTCAGGATTGATATATCCAGGGTGCTGCTTCAATTAAAGCTATATAGTCAGTAATTTAACTTGAATTTGTTTTTTGAAATGTCCCCGATGATTGTCCTCTTGATGTGATAAAGAGAAACAGCACCTTTATACCACTTCTCACCCTATGGTATCAGTGTTTGGGGCACTCTGTGAGGGTGAGATTAGATCCCTATGTGCTAAAAAAATCCATTTGTTGACAACCTTGCAATAAAAGAAAGGCTTATACTGAAACAACTTACATTAAACAGAATATTAGGTAGATTCAACCTGACAAAGTTGGGGTATAGAGATTATGGACCATGAGATTTATTCTTGCAAAATATTTGAGGTTTTAAACAATGTTAGTACTTATAAGACAGTTTCTAGAAATGAGGTGAACATTACATATGCGAAGACTGAGGTTTTTTTTATGGACATGGTTAGCCAAGGTAGTATTACTGAGCAGGTTTGTGAATATTTGAGGGTAGCAAAGCCTGTGATTCCAGCAATTTTTAGGATACTGCAGATACACAAGGATGTTAGCGACCTTCCTTTAAGACCTATTGTATCTGCTCCTAATTCTAAAATGTCACCTTTGGCTACCTTCATTGACCAGCGTTACAAGCCCCTGCTGGGTGATAAAGTGCATATTTCATGAGCATTGTTGGTTTGGATTTTAATGATGATATTTTGTTTGCTACAATTCATGTTGTAAATGTATTTTCTACTATTGACTGGTTTATAAGTAGTTGGGAAGAAGACCAGTTATTTAACAATAATGACATTATTCACAAAAACATTGTCACCCAGGGAGTAAACGCCCCGTACACCAAACACAGTTCAGTAACCAGTAAAATGATTATAACAAGGTGTCGGGATGAACAAAGGCTGCACACATGTAAACGCATCCAAAACAAACCAGTATCTTCCACAATATCTTAGTTTATTCAGAAAACATGAACAGTGATAAGCGCTTTCACCCTGATAGGGCTTCCTCAGACCATATACAGACATACACCGCCATACATAATTATAAAGAGAAAAAGGCGCCAAATTAGAAATAACCCATTCCACTAATTAAAGTGACATCTCCCTATAAAACAAGGTATTTAACACAGGTGGGTACATTAATGCATACATAAAATTGTATATAAAAAAGTGTATATAAAAATATGCAGACTAAATATTCATATGCATATTTATTAAAAACATCAGTATCTAAAAACAGTGTTAAAATACTATCACCAATGTGTAAATAACATCTATGAGACAGTGACCCCTATGCCTAGCCCCCCAAAAAGGCCAATCCACAAAATCCACCATAACAATGCATATTTACAAGTGGCATATGCCTAATGCTGATTCCTACATATAACCCCTAACAAGCAATCACAGTATCTAAAAGTACTGTTTCAGAACAAGACAATATCACGTAATACTACTATCTAAGCCCTCTCGATTTAAGAAAGGTCTTCAGTGGTATCTTATCATTCAAACCTGGGAGGGTATCATATCATATCATATCAGATTCATGAGCAGATAGGGACTTTACCCTGCAATCAATGTAATTTTTGTAGATACATAGATTCCAGTACTACCTTTATACACCCCAATAGTGGTGTGAGATATGAATTTAAAGTCACTGCCAGCTACATGTCAGAACATGTGGTATACCTTGCGTCCTGTTCAGAATGCAAGGAATTCTATGTTGATAAGATGGACAGGAGGCTCAGGGACAGAATCAGGGAACATCTTTATCAAATTAGGATCAGATCCACTGTTCATGTCCTATCTAAACACATCAGTTGTACTGATGATACACATGAGTTTAGCTTCAGAGTCATGGAAGTAGTTTTCTGCAATTATAGAGGAGGGGATTTAAGGAATAGAACTGAGACGCAAGAAGCGAAGTGGATTATTAGGCTGAGGGCTGATACCTTCCCAGGTTTGAATGATAACATACCACTGAAGCCCTTTCTTAAATTGAGTGGGCTTAGATAGTAGCATTACATGCTATTGTCTTGTTCTGTAATAGTATTTTTAGATACTGTGATTGCTTGTTAGGGGTTAGATGTAGGAATCAGCATTAAGTATATGCCACTTGTAAATATGCATTGTTATGGTGGATTTTGTGGATTGTCCTTTTTGGGGGGCTAGGCATAGGGGTCACTATCTCATAGATGTTATTTACACATTGGTGACAGTATTTTAACACTGTTTTTAGATACTGACAAATATGCATATGAATATTTAGTCTGCATATTTTTATATACAATTTTATGTATGTATTAATGTACCCACCTGTGTTAAATACCTTGTTTTATAGGGAGCTGCCACTTTAATTAGTGGAATGGATTATTTTAATTTGGTGCCTTTTTCTCTTTATAATTATATATGGCTGTGTATGTCTGTATATGGTCTGAGGAAGCCCTATCAGGGTGAAAGCACTTACCACTGTTCATGTTTTCTGAATAAACTAAGATAGTGTGGAAGATACTGGTTTGTTTTGGATGCGTTAACATGTTTGCAGCCTTTGTTCATCCCGATGCCTTGTTATAATCATTTTACTAATAATGACATCATTATGTCTTACATGAGCTGTTAGATTTAGTGTTGAGGAATGATTTTGGTGTTTTGAAAGGTGAATTCTATCACCAGACTTCTGCGGTGGCTATGGGAGCAGCAAGTGCCCTCCCCTTTATGCAACCCTAATGCTATTTTTCTGGGAAAAGCAACATGTATTCACCTCAAGTTAATTTGAGTATCAATATGCATACTTCAGATTTTTGGATGATGTTCTCATATTGTGAGAAGAAGGCATTGATTTTTTTTTTTTTTTTTTTTTGCAATTTTGTGGAGTTTTTAAATGGGACAACTTTTTTTAAGGTTCACCTTTAGTTATGATAATACTAAACATGACTATCTGGATGTGTGCACAGAAGACTTCTTCAGAAGCTATAAAACCTAGGTAGACACTGACATCTGTGGATTCCTCAGACAATATCAACTTCTTTAAATAAATAATTTTCATCACTACATTATTAGCATTCAGTTTCTTGAATGGACAAAGTAGGCACAGCATTTTGTTAACTGCACTTTCATAAAAGTTTTAAAAATCATAGTTTTTCTATTTTTTTCTATGGGGGTGACTTCCTTCACAGATCACATAAGGGGTCTGTTCTCAACATTGCTCGTACTTGTTATAAACATCTCTCAAGTCACTGCATCTAGGGCCAGAGATAAAATAAATCTTGTGCAGTGATCCTCATCTTTATGCTCAAGCTTCAGCTTCTTGTTCATATTCTACCAGTTTTACCAAACCATTGTTGAATAGATATTCTACTACCAGTAAGTCTCAGTGACAATACCTAGAGCAATAAGGAAGAAGGATACCGAGACAGTTCCAGCACTAGTAGTAGCAACAATTGCTCTAATAAACATGAAATTACCGAAGGACTTAGATATGTTACCAAGCCATGTAACCTCATATGAATTATAGAAAGGGGCTAGTCTAGGCACAGTGCAAGTGCTGAGAAGAGCACTCTCAGCTATCATCAAAGACTGAAACAATCCTAATTTCATGAACACTAATTGTGCCCTGAATTAGGAATGGGGCTCAATCCCATAATAGTACTGGAAACACAAAAGACCTGGAGAAATTAAACCAGGATAAACCATTGAGTGCAAGTCACCAGGCCATGTACTGACATAACAGTGGGTCAGAAAAGCACAAGTCCAAATGATCCTGTAAATAGCTTACCTATCCCTAACTTATAGATATTAAAGCATCTATATAATAATCACAGCAATAAAACAGGATCAGATTTACTAAATGGAATAAAATAAATAGAAGGCATATTTACAAAGGTCAGCAGTTAAGTAAAACACAAGAAGTAGTACTTGGAGGTATAAACATTGGGTCTTGGTGATTTGGTCACATCAACTAATGTTCATGTGACATGATGGCAACATGTACAAATGGGAAAAAGAGTGTCTGTGATGATAGCAAGAAGTGTCACATGACTGTCACAGAAAAAACTCATCACAAACCAGGAAGAAACTAACACAGAATTTGGGGGGTAGGACGTATTAGTGTAAACCTTCACCCATGCACACTAAATATTATCATCCCAGAACTTTACTTTGACCAGCCATACCAGTCTGACAAATAATGTAGCCTTCTTAGATATCTGTTGTCCTAAAGCAGTTATGTTTTGCTTGCAGTGGACTAACTCCATGTTTTGCTTGACAGTTGCTTTCTCACCTAGCTAAACAAGGGTTAATCAAACCTACTGACTGAAATAACACCAAATGGCTACTGGTTGGCCAAAGTAAGCACTTTGAAACATAACTGAATACATAAGACTTTAAAAGTACACGGGGTAAAAATTGGTTTACACTAATATACTACTGCTTTTTGTAGTTTCTTTTTTTATTTGCTTGTTCAGTATACCTGTATCATTTCCAAAACTAGAAAAATGTTTTCTTCCTTATTGTAAAAAATAGTTGCAGACATAAAAGCTACAAAATTAAGTACAACAATAGTGCCCCTACCAATTGCACACTTTACAGGGGTCTTGTCTCTTAAGGATGAATAGAGCCAGTCACTATCTCTTCAGAGATAAAACAATGTTTTTCATGTTCTGCATACAGCTGTAATTATATTTTTTTATGTTCTGCACACACAATGCTGCTTACTTTATAAGGGGCATATTTCAGTTGTAGTATAAAAACTCAGAATATATGTATGCTGCAACACACAGTTTTCTTTCAAATCTGTTTCTCTCTATCTATATATCTATGAATATCTGTCTTTCTGTCTATCTATCTATCTATCTATCTATCTATCTATCTATGCGTATAAGAGTATAAATTAAGCTATTTCTGTTACAGCCTGAAACCTGGGCCAGAAGGTAAAAATATTTGCAAAGTAGTTCATGTGCATAGGCAACAGCTGGCAAAATTGTAAGTGCCATTTGATAAACTGTTTAATGTAAAGCAATCACATTGAATGAGCAAAATAAGAAATTGTGAATAAAACGCATGAAGAAAGCTAGAGTCAGTTATATAAAGATCTGTAAATTCACTTTTGGTTTTCAAGTCTTGTACATCATGGCCAATAAATGTTATTTAAATTAATGATAACTTACTCCTACAATGTTTATCTCAGTATCAATTCTTCGGATTCTTTTCTTCAAGTCAGTCAGTACTAGCCTGACAACATTCAGGGTAATAATTTGATTGATTTTAATTTTCTGCATTTCTTTTCCAAAAAGACTTTGAAGTATTTCTGGTGTAAGAAAAACACCACACCTAGAAAGAACCAGAAAAATGCAACTTACTTAGCAGTGCATTAATATACTGTTGTGTAGAAATTCTTCAGTGGTATTTACTGTGTTAAATGTGCCTATCTGACTGAAGGCCATCTCTACACCCATGGCTATCAAGCTGTATGTCACCCACAGTATGGCTCAAATAATCTGTGAATATGGTAATTTCTGCAGGGTGTACAATTTTATTAAAAAGAGAAAAAAAACAGCAGGCATATCTCTGGGGACATTTTTCTGATGCCCCTTTTTAATTCTGCTCAGATAATAAGAATATACAGAACCATTATTTATATCTTTGCCAGTGTGCTATACCCTGATAGTTTAGGAACATGAGCTGATTCATTTAGGGGAAAAAAATGTTTACCCTGCAAAATATTCAGATTTTGAGTTCATATTTTTCTTTGTAGTCTTTCATGTTTTTTAACATTAATATTACATTCCTACAAGTAAATATATTTGATGCATGGTAAAATCATTTATGTTAGTATTGCTTACTTTCTATACCCCACTTTGTGCATTTTGTATATTTGTAAATGTCATTTTGGGCTTATTATCAGCACAGAGCTTCAAAAATATAGGAACAGATCAAACATTAATATTGCTAAGAATAACCATGTGATTTAAATAAATGATTACTCAGAAAAACAATGCATTCATTCAGCAAATTGTTTGGATTCAACTGCCCATATAACACTAAGCTAAGCTACATAAGAAGGGTACTAGGATGGAAAGTTAGACTTGTTTCAAAGCAACTCCACAAGCAGATAATACACAGCAAATGTGGGGGATAGCATTTGTAGCATGGAGTGCAAAGGAAAGGGTGCTCAAAATGAGCCCATACTTACTCCTTTACTGATTTATAATTATAAACTGCCTTTTTTATTTTTTTCTTGTTAGATGCTCTTGCTACCGCTTTGCTTTTAATATATTAAGACTTGAGAAAGCCTTATACTGATGTGAATTGTTACAGAATCAAAAAGTTAAGGAAAGTACTAAAAATGCAACAGAATGTCTACTTTTTTTGTACAAAATAAGACAAAATATTTACTGCACTATTTGGTAACTCTTGTTAGATGTTTGTTTTTTGTCTTTTGTCCTTTACTGATTGTGGTTTATAAATTGCCTTTTCATTATTTCTTGTTAGATGCTTTTGATTTCTATTTGAGTTTAATATACTGAGATTTGTTAAGGATCGAAACATTAAAGGAAGTACAAATATGTATCAGAACTTCTTTTCTTTGTACAGAATGAGACTAATGTACAGAGCAATGTTTTGTAAATTATATTTTCAATTCCTTGACAGGTTTTGTACAAAACATTTTTTATAATAATCTCATCTTTCATTAAAATATGTATTTGCATATAGAACGGTATGCTTCTGGTCTCCGTATGAAAGCTTTATTAACATTTACAAACACATTAAATTTATCTCAGCCTTCTGAAGTCATCAAATCAAAGCTGGAGTTTTCTATACAAATGCAAAAACCAAAAACATAGTTAAGCAGTAGACAGTGAAGAAATGCAAAATATCTGATGTAACTAGTCACGGTACATCAAAGCTGCATTTATGAACATCTTTGCACCGGTGTAATATGATCTTCCCTACAATTACCCCAGTCTCATACACCACACAATTCCATTACACCTTTCCTGGCAGATAAGGATCCTCCACCACCTGATAAATACTTCTCTCCTTGTCTCCACAAAACCTATAGCATTGTGCTAAAAGAGTCATTCACAATCACAGCATACTCTCACCTTGAAAACATTGCCAAGTCAGAATCTAGCCATGATAATGAAATGGGAGTTATGCTGACTGCTGGACACTGTGTATCAACAGAGTGGTGTTTTATGGGAGTTGTTGAGAGTTATAATGACAGATTTGTGTTGGATCTCTTCCTGACAATAGGGCTATAATGCTGACATTCTAGAATGTGAAATCATCATGACCATGACAGGGACCATTTGTCACCTGGGGCACATATTTATTAATTTAGATTTGTTGGTTAATACGACTATAATCTGGGAAGAATACTGCACTCTTCCTGCCAACACCACTTCTGTTCTTTTATGAGCATAGGATGGAAGTGGGCTATGATGAAGCACCCACATTTTAATTTACATGCATTATGACATGTTACACTGCACTGCATCTTTAATTAAATGCAACCTACTCTCTGTGGGTCAGTGCAGATTTCTGAGGGTGCTACTATACCTTCCAATGTACGGGGTAGAATGTACCAAAATGAGTAAGCAATTCTGCATCCTGTTGGTATGTTCTGGTGAAGTCAGGCAAACTGGGTTGCTATAATGCAATCGATCAGCATTAATAAATGCCACTTAGGTAAAACACAGCCACAAAGA
Organism: Protopterus annectens; assembly: GCF_019279795.1. NCBI lineage: Eukaryota > Metazoa > Chordata > Ceratodontiformes > Protopteridae > Protopterus > Protopterus annectens. The sequence continues at coordinate 36,203,417 of NC_056733.1, read as the reverse complement.
TAAGAGACAAGAAAAGAAGTAATGTTTTGTTTAACGAGGCAAGTCCCACACTTTAATTTTCTGAATTTTCACTTTAACCAGTGTATCACAAAAAGTCCATATCCTTGGCTACATCTGTGTTTTTTCTAAATCTGAATGTAGTAGTCATGAATTTCAAGACTTTATATGAACCACAAGTGTTTCTCCAGCTCGTCATCTTAGCTGCTTTCCTACAAAGTAGGCATGTTCATGATTTTGAAGGGTTACTGCCATCAGAATCTGTCAGACAGCATGAGTTTACAGTTCCCTGTCACTGTGTGAAGTTTACCAGTCAGCAGATGAGTGACAGACTGTCTCACAAGGATTCCGCTGCCATTTGGTTATATTTCATATTGACTGATGTGCAGTCATAGTATCTCCTGCATTTAACAGCTATTTTTATTCTGCAGCCACAGTGCACCTTCTGCAATATTTCTTTATTTTCGACAAATGTGAGAGAGGCAGTGAGTAACTGCCCCTGAAAACTCAAAGAAGTAAATTTGTTCTCCACATACTAGCATGACCTAAAAGCATGACAGTTCTCATTGTATAATATAGTTCAGATTCTTGACAACCAGGAATTTCCTAGTTTAGTGACAACAGCAGATTGGCTACCTGTCTGAGAAACACCGTTCTTATCATCTGTTGTATGACAGGACTTTGTCTTCACTATGGATTACTTGATATGCCTGTTGGTGTGTTACTGTTCATTGGATATAATTAAGTAGCATTACAGTGTCTGTAGCTGATTCTGTAACATGTTTGGGGGATCACATTCATTTGCAGTCAGCTCCAAGAAAATGTAAGAGCCATACTAGACAACACTTAATTATGTACCCTCCTTCAAGGGAGCTTTGCATTGTTTCACTCATACCGTAATGACAGTACTCAATACTGTTGTGGTAATGAAATTACTTACGGTAGAGCACGCCAATTGATATCTGATCCTACAAAATCTATGGTAGAATATATAAGAACGTTATTTTAGATGTAGAACACTGGGTTCTGTAAATCTATGCTACTAAGGTAAAAAAAATTAAATATATATATATATATATATATATATACATGAAACTTAAATATAACTTTTCCTTATTTAAAAAATGACCAGAAGTGTACTGCTGTGGTCCTTCCCTTGCATCTACTCTTTCTGGGATACTAGAAAATGCTATAGCAGAAAAATGTAAAAATCAGTTTGTCTGCTCTTCCACTTCCCTTATAAGATATACCTTTTCAGTCTGATCATAAATATGAAGGCTCTAGCTATGATTTTAAGTTAAAAGAAGTAAACTTAACCCAGATTATAAAACTCCTGACAACATTAAAGGTTTTCTACAGGCAGTGACAATTTTCCTCCGAAGCTCATCAGATCATTGCCACACTTACTGGTTATCCCTGACTTTCATTTACATAACTGTAGTGTTAGGTAAATATGTCCCAGGTGATTAGTGGTGCCCTTCATGATCATGCTGATTTCACACTATAGAACTCCTGAAATGGAAAGAAACTTTTATCATATTACTTCTGATAAACTTGGTAAATGTAGAGCTTTGTATGTTCTTAATCTCTTAATGAAGGATTCTGAAAAGACTGCTACCAAATCCCTATTCTGATTGCCTCCAGTCTAATAACATCAGTTCAGACTCATTGTGTATGTTTAGCAAACAGTAAAGAGCTATTGTGATCTGTAGATTCTGGATTATTTATTATCCTGTTGAAAGCCTCTGATACTATTATTTAAACTAACTTTTACTGTAAGATTTCTGAGGTAAGCCTAAACACCCACATTGCAAAGTTATTTAAGAACTACATTTGAGGACGGGGCAATTCTAAACTGGGTAAGCCTGTCTTATCTCTCTGTAGTACAGAGATTATTTGATAGCAGGAGCGGCCTTAGGTCAACTGGTGCCCTAGGCGAAAGGGCTCCACGGCGTCCCCCACCACACCACCCAGTGCCCCCATCCTGGTCTACCTGCACCATCCAATTACTGGAAAAGTGCCCCTGCTAGAGAGGCGCCCTAGTTGGCCTATGCCTAAGGCCGACTATAGCAAGGGTCAATATCTAAGTCCATTACTATTTATCTACTTTAAAGGAATGCCTCATGACTATGAAAATCTTCATATAATTGAATATGAATATTGTTGAATTCACTTTTGTATAAATCACTTTGTTTCTGAGCTACATGTAAACCTGGAAAAAGCTTCTGTATTCCTGAGAAATGGATAAGAGAATGTGGGCTTTATCTAAACATTTGGAATACTACCAGTATACAGGAGCAGAAACTACAAGAGATGCTCCCTCATCTAAGCTTTGCATATCTTCTTTCACTGGTGAGACAACTGAAATGATAGGCTGTAGTATGTATGTAGGAACTCATTTAGGTGATGACCTTGAAAATAACTACTTTGTTTCCCACTCAGTAAAAAAAGTACAATCAAATGGAACTCTGCGTATAGTTAAGTTATTCCTAACCTCTGAAAATAGAGTTAGGTTATTTTGAAGAGAAAGAATACAATGTATGCATATCTAAATATTATTCATAGAAATAAGCATGACAAAGCAATGTAGCAGAACAGCTACAATTCTAAATTTAAGTGGTGAGAAATTTCATTTATCTCGAAATACTGGATTGCATGAAAATTCAGAGAAGATCAAATATCCTTCTTTAAAATGTTTTATTTACCTTCTTTGTACAGTAGTGGCTGGGACTCTCTCTGTCATTCTGCTTTGCATCTCAACAGCTACCTTTAGCCACTCCTTTTCTACCCCCCTCATTAAAATAGGAAAGAGATTCAGTATTTGTGATGATGGCTGCAAAGTATCGGGACTTTCTGCCCAGGACTACTAGAAGCATAAAAAACCTTATAATTTCATGCATAATATAAAGTTAACAAACCTTAACGCAAGACATTACTGCTACAGTAATAACATCACTCAATCTAAATTAGGATCATAGGCTCCCCACTTAAGCACCATGTTCAATAATAGCCTCGCATCAGGCTTTGTGCCCACTGAATGGTGCACAGCAACAGTTATTCCACTCCACAAAGGGGGAGCCACCACTGATCCCGGGAACTATTGACCTATTAGCCTGACGAGCCTGGTCTGCAAAGCCATGGAACGTATTATCATGGAACTCATAAACAAAGACATTGGTAACCTCCAAACTCTGGATCCCACCCAG
>NC_056733.1:36130214-36195214 GCF_019279795.1 Protopterus annectens | reverse complement strand
TTGAAATGTTCTGAATTAGTTTGTCATTATTGGTTCATATGTTTTGTTTTACTGCTTACTGGAAAAATGTTCAAAACTATAAATATAAAACACACTCTAACAAGTGTTGTATTTATACAAGGGATATAATTCAGTCAGGAATGTGAATCAAATAACTTTTGCATGGCCCTAAAAATGTGTGCAAGGGGCCTATGGTTTGCCCAAAGGTAAACTTAACCCGCCACTGGCCAGATGCATTTTCTTTGAATGTGGGTTTCAATGCTGTTTCAGTGAATGTGAGTTTCAAAGGTAAAGAAGTTTTAATGCTAAGTCTGTTTCATTGTAACATTATTGCTTTATTTAGCAAATGTCTATCAGTGTTTGTGCTATAAAATTTGAAATAAAAGTTGTAAATTAAATCCAAATATCTATAATAATTGTAGAAGTAAAGCATAAAACAGTATGCACACTGAGAGTTTTGAACAGTGTTTATGGCAACTGGAGAGAATTAGCCAAGTAATGGAACACTGGAATGGCTGCGTGGGGGGGGCTGTATGGGGGGGTCTGGGTTTGCACCTCCCTGCAAAATATCTTGCAGGTTCCCCTGGACATGTGAAAATGTTTTGCTTGCCAAAATGAACCATGCTGTATTTTTTAGATTTGATTTGAGCCCATAGTCTTTGTGCCAATTGTTAACATGGTCTAACCCATGTAGGTACAGTTGTGAGTCAGTGGAAGATCAAACTACAAAACACAATTTACAGTTGTCATAGGTTCATTGGATGATACTAGGCTATTGGCCCGGAGGCCCTTATAAGCCTAGCCAAGAATTTCACCCATATTCCCTCAAAGTCAGCACCTGTTTCCCCTGTCCAGCAGGGACACAGGTAAGATCCCAGGGGTATATTTTCTGTTTCCCATCCAGTCATCTAGGTTCCTCTTAAAGAGGGCTAGAGAGGTACTCTGCTTGACAAGGAGAGGGAGTCTATTCCACAGATGGGGGAGTTGCTGGGACACAAATCTATCCCGCCAACAAGTTCTATTAATGTCACAGACCAGGTTAAGACCCTGCATGTGGGTTGCATGAGTGGAGTTTGTGTTATGGATATGCAGCAACTCCATCAAGGCTGGGTCTGAAATGGCCTTGTATGCCAGACACAGGTCACCTCTGAGCAGTCTGTATGAGACTGAGTAGAGGGACAGGGCTTTTAGCCTATCTGTATAGGATAGGTGTTTGAGACCCTGGATTTTCCTGATCAGGAACCTCTGTGGTCTCCCCAACCACAGCATGTGCTTGGCAAGGTACATGCCAAAGGGGGCATTGTACTCAATAATTGGTCTGATACAGGATGAGTACAGGAATGTTATGACCTCCTTGTTCCTGGATGAAATACCCTTATTTATGAGGTGGGCCATGTAGAAAGCCTTCCATACAACGGAGACAACAAGGTGGTCAAAAGTCAGGCTTCTATCAACCTGGGTGTCCAAGTCCCTCACAACTGATTGCATGCTTACTACATTGTTATTAATGTGATAATTAGTGGGGATGACATTTTCCCCAGAGGGGATAATGATGCATTTCTTGGCATTCAGTTTGAGGCCATGTTTCTGGGACCAGTCATTAGTTTGGGAAAGCCCTTCTTGGAGGATGTTCACATCACTAGGGGAATTTAAAACAGAGCCCAGCTTGCAGTCATCTGCAAACCTGGTCAGCTACAAACCACTGGTTTTGGCTTGCACCTCAGAAAAATATATCCCAAACAGTAGAGGCCTCAAGACTGATCCTTGGGATCTACTACTAGAGGTGGCTTCCTCTACTTTTACTGAGTGGGTTCTATCAGTGAGCCAGTTAGCTACCCATCTTGTAATATATGGGTTGGTGCCCAGATGGAAGAGTTTATCTATTATGCCCAAGTGGGGAATAGTGTCAAAGGCTTTGGCTAGGTCAAGTTAGGCAGTATGCACCATCTTCCCCTAGTCTATGGCTTTGGTGACTGTTTCAAAGAAGTCGACCAAGTTTAACAGGAATTTGACAAAACCAAACTGTGTGGGGTCAAGCGTTTGGAGGTTGCCAATGTCCTTGTTTATAAGGTCCATGATAATCTGTTTCATGGCCTTGCAGATCAGGCTAGTTAGGCTGATGGGCCTATAATTGCCTGGGTCAGTGGCTGCTCCACCTTTGTGTAAAGGGATGGATGACAGTGACTGTCCTCCATTCAGCTGGGATGAAGCAGGTGCTCAGGCTTTGGTTGAATAGGGTGTCTAATGTCTACAAAGTTAGATAACTATAGGCCAGGGGTGCTGACCTGCAAGACTAAAAAATAGATGTAAAATTGGAGATTTACCTACACTGAGAACTGCTATACCACTAGTAACTTTCAGCTTTAATGAGTGGCACCAAAAACTCTTAAGATTATGTCAGTTACTATCCACCATCCAATGCAAGGATTTGCATTCAGATTTACAAGTCTGTCAATAATGTCTGCATGGGGTATAGTGTTAAATGCTGTGGCCAAGTCCAGATACACTGTGTATACTGCATAACCACTATCCAGTGCTTTGGTTACTTTTTAAAAGAAATTAATGAGTTTAAAGAGGCAGGGCCTTCCTTTGACAAAGCTAAATTGATGAGGGTCCATGGTTAATAGATTTTCAACTTCCCAATTAAAGAGATCTGAAATAATATGCTACATAGCTTATGTGGCTAGTGAGACTAAAAGATCTATAGATATTAGGGTCCATGGCTGAGATGTCCTTATTTAATGGCATTACAATGGCTGTTTTCCAGACTTCAGGAATGTAACCAGTGGAGTAGTTTAGATTAAAGAGGCTTAGTACGGATTCATATAAGGCATATTTGGTACTGAGAATCAGGCAACCTGTTATGTTTTCAGGATTCAAGGATAAGATGATCTTAGCTTTTCAGAGCACCGAAAAAACTTCTAGAGTAAATAACTAGAGTGACTGGAATTGTGGAAGTTATAGAACATGTGTAACTGTGGGTGGAGTCAAATCTGCACTAAATTTATCAGCTAGGATATTAGCTATTCCCGTGGGTGACTATCAGGGGTGGCATAATGGGTAGGGTGTTTAACTCGCAAACAGGAAGTGTAAGTTTTGATCCTCATTGAGGAAAATAGGCTAGGCTTAAAAATCACCCCCAAGGGTAGCTAGCCTACTTCTTACCTATAAACCAGAGTATGCAGTATTATTGTGCACTAACTCCTAACATCACTAGATGTTAATTTTTAACTTTCTAGTACTATTTAAAGAAAGATTAGTGGTTACTTTTGATTTTAATGGCTATTTTAAGTTCATATTTTTGATCCTGGTTATCACTTTCAGTAAATGATATTTAGAGATAATTGTGGAGTAAATGATTCAGACAAGATTATTTTCGAATGGTTCCCCTCAGCTCTTTACTAGATTGCTTAAGTGTGTTCTTAAGGTAGATAATTATAAGCATTAAGCAGTTTATTTCTCGTTATGCAATGTATTTATAAGGGTATTCTACCACAGAAGTTTGTTTTCATATTTCTCTTTATAGTTGGTGTGGATATGGGCTGTCTTATTAATGCAACTATTAAGTGGGCGCAAAAGTCCGAGACATAGGAAGCAGCTTTAGCAGTGGGATCCATCTGAGGAGCTTAACAGCAGAATTTATTTAGATTATCAGTTAACTTAAGAAGGTTTGCTTTTGAGAAGACCAGTAACACAAGAGTTATTTACAGCTGAAATACCACCAGTTTTAAAGGAAAAGGTCACTGATTTATAACCTGATTTAACAAGGCAAGAAGATAACTATGGAGATGTGAAAGAAGTGGCCATATTTGTTCAGGCTAGATCAAGGATATTGGGGCCCCTAGTGGGATGGTTAACTAGTTGTAAAAGAGAGTTAGCATTTATAAAGTCAAGGAAGAGGTTGCAGAGTTCATTTTTGGCAATACCTTATAATGAATTACTTGTTTTATCCATTAATTTCTAGTAAGATAATCATGTATATATAAACCATTATATTTAACGTCTGAATTTAAGGACTGCAACCATGCCAACTTCACGTTACTATGTGACAAAATATCAAAATTCAGTGACGTTTGTACTTCTCAAGACATTACTATGGCATCAGGCTTCACTAAGGAATTCTACACCCATTCATAAAAACACAGAGAGCTATCAGTCCCTACCAGAACCAAGTAGCATGAAAAATTCCAAAACAAACCACGTTGGTGGTCAACAACCATAAATAAATTATATAACAAAATAAATTCTTTAAATTATTTAGTAGATAAAAAACATAATCAAAGGTAATGTAAAAAGCTTTATTAAAAAAAAGACTGAAGAATGATATCAGGTCTACTAAAGCAGCCCATGAATATAGGTGGGCCTCTGTTGCCAAATATAATTATAAATCATTATTTAGCTATATTAGAAAACTAAAAAATACCCTAAATTGCTCAAAACTTATTTATAATTGGGCCTCCTATTCTGACCTAAATGACATTGCCAATATCCCTGTGAGCAAATTTAGACTTTCATTCAAAACCTCAGAATATTTGAATCCTTTACTCCACAATTATCTCTAAATATCATTTACCGAAAGTGGTAACCAATGTCAACAATAATTCCTTCATGGAACCTGACAAAATACCTGGTTACTTAATTAACAGTGATAAACATGCCCTCACAGACACAGTCCTCAATCTAGTTAACTTATGTTTAGCTACTGGTTTTGTCCTCAATAAGTGTCTCACCGCTGTGATAATGCTCCTCTATAAGGGTGACCCTACAACTAAAAGAGGTAATTATAGACCATAGATCAGCCTTATAAGCATCATCTGCAAAGCCATGGTGAATGGGCTTGGCATAATGGTTAAGCTCTTTACCTCACAGACATAAAATACAGTATTTGATTCTGACCTTGGGTAATTTGCTCTAGTAAACTATCAGTGTACTAAAAATGGCTTCAGACTGAATGCTAAAAAGTGTAGTATCATCACTTGTGTTAGACTACTCCTCCTTTCATCATGCAGTCAAGATAAATCACCTCTACAAAATAAAAATATAGTTAGGGACATAGGTACATGGGTCGATAGCTTCTTGCCAAAGGAATATCATCAAGGTCTAAAGATTTAACAACTAATTTTTACTCAATATTGATCAGGCCAGTTGTCTAGTACAACAACCCCTTTGGGATGTATCTCACTATGAAACAATTAGAAAGAACCCAAAAGTTCCTAACCAAAAATGATCACAGGCCTAAAGTCCATGAGCTATCAAAAGAGTGAGAAGATCTATCCCTTCATTCGGTGTCTTATAGACTTTTGAGTGGAGATTTCTGTCTTCCTTACTGCACCATTATAGATATACTTGTCCTGGACCTTGTGTTTCTCTGTATTTCCAATATCTCCACCAATACTAGAACCAATTAAATGTTCACCATTAGATTAAAAAGAAGCACAATAGAGGGGCAGCTTTATAACCCAGTACATTCCAAATTTCTGTACTAAATTTCCCTACATATTAGGTAGTATGACTATCTTCCTTTAAACATAAACTAGATGACTGGCTGAGTAACCACAATTTTACTCCAGGATTGACTGGTATGGCCATCCTGGAGAAAGGAGGTGCTTCCCTAAGGATGGTACTAGCAAAAATAGAATGGTCAATGGCCTTGGAATATTTATGATTTTCTATAAATATATTATTCTTATATATATATATATATATATATATATATATATATATATATATATATATATATATATATATATCTATATAAAATCTATATTACCAAATCGAAAAACCCTTTACACAAATACCTAAACATCGACACCTATAACACGAACCGTGAAAATCCTGAACGCACTAAACAGCGAAAAATAAAATAACGAACTGTCATAGTCGGCCAACCCCACCACCCGCTACATACTACCTACCCAAACAAAATAAATAAACCACATACATACACTAACTAAACCCTACTTCTAACCTAAAGTAAAGCACCAAAATCCTATTTCTAACCCTACGCTAAACCCCACATACACAACTAACTATGCACTATCCTTAACCCCTCCTTAACCGTAAGGTCCGTAACTACGGCACATGTCCCCTACAGACATACACCCAAAAAAAAAAATAATACACATACATACATTTAACAAAACCCTACTTCCAAAACTACACTAAACCCCACATACACAGCTATCTCTGCACTATCCTCAACCCCTCCCTAACCCTAAGGTCCATAACTACCGCACACTTCCCCTACAGACATACACCCCAAAAAAATAAATAATACACATACATACAGTTAAATAAAACCCTACTTCTACCACTACACTAAATCTTACATACATTACCTATCTATTCACTTACCTTAACCCACATCCTAACCCTAAAGTCCTGTCTATTGCACACTTACCCTATGGAGCTATACCGCAGATGGGCCAACCATTACACTTCGACATTTAAATTTTTGCTATTTTGGACATTTGGCGTTTCCATCTTTTGTACAATACGTGTCGCTCTTTTTATATTCGCGATTACAGTCTTTCGATCTGGTTATAGGAACCCTATATATATATATATATATATATATATATATATATATATATATATATATATATATATGTGTGTGTGTGTGTGTGTGTGTGTGTGTGTGTGTGTATATATATATATATATATATATTTATATATCTATGTATATGGATCTATGTCAGATTATCAAAATTTCGAAACTTCAAAATTCATATGGCGAGACCATATGATCGAAGTTTCTGAACTTTGAACATTAAAAAAAATAAAAAAACAAAAAATTATATTTTTAACTTTTTCGCCCCGACTAATTAAATATACCAACTCTGAGATCATACTACATTGCATTAAAGGGTAACTCTCCCTTTCCATGCTGTAGCATGATCCCCATTCAAAAACATTCAAAGTTTCAAAAGTTCGATCATATGGTCCCAACCATATGACTTTTGAATCTTGATAATCTGATAGGGATCCATATATATATATATATATATATAAGTATATATATATCTTACAATTCCTTCTGTTACTCTGACACATTTACTTGTGTGTGCATATGCTTACAAATATCCATATCTATATCTATAGCATATATATATATATTTACATAGATAGATATATAGATATTTTCATACATGTGTGTGTTTGTATATGGTCATATTATTGTTTGTATTCAGTCTGTATTGTTACTTATTATTCAGATAGCATAACAATCAAAACATAAATGGACTACTAAAATTAGGTAGATAGAAAGATAGATAGATAGATAGATAGATAGATAGATAGATAGATAGATAGATAGATAGATAGATAGATAGATAGATGGATAGATAGATAGATAGATAGATAGATAGATAGATAGATAGATAGATAGATAGATAGATAGATAGATAAAATAATTTATCACAATCTCCATCACAAAAATGATGCCTGAAGCATTTAAAAAGTATGAAAACAAAGAAATGTTGTAATGTTACTCAGCACAGCGTGGGGCTATTTCCCCTTGATCCCCATCTATGGGCTTTGTCCAGCACCTCTAGTCTCAAACTGCACCATGTACAGGGTTACAGTACTTTGGAGTAGAGGGAAATGTCAGATAAGGCCGAACATGTAAGTCCAATAACTTGTTTATAACAAGTCCCAATTACAGGTTTTGCAAATAGTCTGTACAAAACCATGGGAGGCACCTCTTCAAATCACCAATTCATGAACCGTAACTTTCAGCTGGTTATTTGAAACCTGGACTGACAACCACTGACATCAGTTCAGAATGGTAGAAGAGAATCTTTCACGCCTTCTAACTTTAAAAAGTTGCTACGATATTGCTCTTCTTGGCATAACTCTTGTTTCATAAAACCTAAGTACATCTCTACATATTGCCGCACAGACATTCTGTAAGCCAGAACACCAATGATGAGTGCCTTTTCCTAAATATTTCTGTCATTATTCCTGTGTTCAGTGTCAGCTACTCAGTTCTGCCTTTCAGTACACTATCAATTAATTAGTCAATATTTGATTGCTTTCTCTGCAGCTTTTCTAAAGGTGACTGTGCTATGCAATTAAAAATAAAACTAAACAAATACTATGTACAATACTAGAAGTGAATCATGAAAGGTTAAAAGCATGTTTAAACAGACATGTCTTCTTACTGATTAAATGCTTTGACAGAACAGCAGGCTGTCTCAACCATTAGGGCAGAGAGTGACACAAAGTAGAGGCCATGGAAAAAAAGTCTACCATAGTAACATATGTTAGCTGTTCCCTGAGCATTACTGTCAGTCTATTGTTGGTTGAGAAAAGTTTTTTAAATGGATGGTATGCACAGTAATGAATATATTCACTAATGCATTACAGAAAATTATCCATCAAACTGGTAATTATTGCAAAGACAACAAAACAAGTGTAATGTGTGCTGTTCTACATACCCATGTATGTGACAAGGAGTCTGCATTTTACAGAATGAAGCCTGATAAAGTCTTATCACCAACAGCCACAGGAACAATGCAGTGCATTATCCAGAAACAATGCAGTGCATTATCCAGCATTATCCGAAGCAATGCAGTGCATTATACAGAAACAATGCAGTGCATTATCCATTTTAGATTAAAAATCATCATGTGACTGTTCCTAGGAACAGTATGCTTTATTCCAATACTTTGAGGCAGAAATTAACAAGACAGAACAACAGCAGGCAGAAGGCCATTAGTGAGCTATAAACTTGTATTCCAGATTATCACCTAGATCACACACAGTGTATAAGGCATTTAGCCCTGTGCTGCCCAGCATCTCTCCTGGATGAATATGAGCATTTAATGAACCTCTGGAGGTGGTGTGTGTTGTCATGATCTTAGTTTACTAGAGCTCAGCATCAACTAGTTGTCCAAGTCCATGCAGAGACATCAGCTAAGCTGTTTTTAGCCAGCTGTGAATCCCAGACAGTTGGAGCTGTAGAGATATACAAGCATCCTCAGCACAGTTATTTAATCGCTACTGCCTCATAAGAACAGCAAGGGCAGAACATGAATGGAAAAAAAGTGTGTCTGAACAGGCCCTCAGTTCTTCCATGTAGCAAATCAAAAATCCTTACATGTTTTCATGCCAGACTCCACTGTGTAACATCCACTAGATAAATGGGATTTAAGGAAACACAGAACTGCTGTCATAAGTTTTCTGGTACTTAAGTCATAACATATGGCAATATAAATTAAATGTAGCAGGAGGTAGGGGATCAGTTATGTTTGTTATGCTCTCTGTCTGTCTGTCTACACACACACACACACACACACACACACACACACACACACACACACACACACACACACACACACACACACACATATGTTTTTCGCTTATGTTATATTATATTATTTTATATTATAGTAAATATGTACATATCATAGGTAAGTTAAGTGGTGTTAGTAGCTGAGAGATAGTAAGGACAGAAGTTAAGAATCCCTTTGGTGATGTAGCTGATTTAGTATGGAGCTCATTTCCGAAAGCAGAGAAGGGGATTGTAGTTTCTTTAGGTAGAGAGAGGGAGAAGGATGGAGAAAGAGTGGTTGGTGAAGTACAGCCTGATTTGTGGGGGTTGGAGGGAGGAGTTGTTTTGGATAGGTGTCTGAGGTTGTAGTGTATAAGTTTGGTATAATGTATAATGTCTGTGTGGGAGCTAGTTTTGGGAATGAGATAGGCTGGAGAGGTCTGAAGATGAGAAAGCCTAGTAGCAGGTCTCCACTGTGCTGCATTTGTCTTTTCTGTGGTTGAGGCAGTGGTACTCAAGGGAGGATGAGTTAGTGATAAAGCAACAGATTTTGTTTTCCATAGTCTGTAGTATCTAGGAGTTTTCTTTGATGTGGTTATTATGGGCAGCCCATATTCAAGTTTGCTCAGAAGAACTTCTTTGCCTGTAGCTGATCTGGCTGGGTTGGATAAGTAGGGTGAGATTTTTCTAGCCCAGAAGAAAAGTAAGTTAACTTTTGCCCCTGGTTTTTCAATATGGGTATGGAATGTTAGTGGATGGTGTAGCCACAAACTGAGGCGTTTGAAGGAGGTGGTTGCTACTTTTTGTGTGCTACAAAGGATAATGATATTAAGTGATCTCACATGTTTACTAAGCGTAACCTTAAATGGTTACACAGATAAAAACGTTTATCACAACCTACTTCAAATTACCAATTAAGAATTTTCTATTAACCTACCCACTCATCCTGCTCTGTATCTCCCACCTCATCTACCCCCCCCTTTTTTCTTGTTTTCTCGTTTTTCATCTTACTCTCCTCTCTTTGCCCACTTCACTTCCATCTGGCTTATACTACTACTACTTTGCTGCCACTTAAGTGTTGTAAATGTTTCTAAATATTGTATTCTTCATGTGTTGTCATTTATCATTTAACCATCATCAGTACCATTAGCCTATTTTAATTTGACTGAATATGTGTAATCAACCAGGTGACTGCATTGCTACATCCTACATTTATGGATTCATATAGGGATGCAGTGTAGGAAACTATTTAGCCTAACCCATTTTCCCAATTACATATTCTCTGGCTAAGTGATTTCTTCAGACTCACACATTAGGCAAATGGGAGTTGAGGGAATCAAACCTTGGACAATAGGAAACAGCTTATTAACAGCTTATAGTACTTTGTGTAATTGAAAAACAATGCATTATTGCTATAATGTGGAGCCATTTAGACTACTGAAAGGTAAAATGTTGACCTTCAGAATGTGCAATGCAAATATTCAGAAGGATGAAATCTAGCTAATTTTTGAGACTTATGTACAGTTTGCAGTGGGGTTTTGCCCTTTCCTCACTTTAGTTCTGTCTCGGAGTTGGTAGATATAACTAGCAGTGGTGAGGGAGTGCCCCCTTGCAGAAAAAAAAAAAACAATTTTTATTGGTTTTAGCTTGATTTCAATATTCTAAATGTTTGAAGTTGGGGGCTCAATATTTTGAATGTCAACTATTGGTGACGTCCACATTCTGACATAGGGCCATTGTAATGTGAATACTTCCTGGAAGGTACTTATTATTATAATTATGTTTTTATCTTCACTGCTGAGCCTAGAAATGTTCTAGTGACATCACTGTTCTAACCTGGTTAACAAAATTAAAATCAAAGTAAAAAAAAAACCTGTATAGATGTATTCCAATTTGTGTTTGGTTAGCCTTCTGAGAGACCTTGTCTCATGCCTTTGTGATATGTTGTTGTGGCATTACCCACAACACCAATACACAAAGCTTTCCTATTATTATGAGAGCACTAAAAATCACAACTGAGTGCCATGTTACTGAAACAAGCCGGACACCACTGGGAAATATGAGCTGAAAGAATAGTCACATGGCTTTTCTCATTGCATTTATACAAACATGATGAAGCATTTTGAAAGAAAGAAAGAAAGAAAGAAAGAAAGAAAGAAAGAAAGAAAGAAAGAAAGAAAGAAAGAAAGAGAAAGAAAGAAAGAAGCAACAGACATCACTGAAGTGGTTGTTCTAGATTTCCATGTTCCACTACCCCATACATTCAGTCTTGTTTGTTACATCAGAACTCATTAAGACTTTCATGTGCTTTAACATAAAATCTCTAGGAGATATTTTAAAAACATGCTTACAAACATGAATGAATAAGCAACTAATTAGGCAGAAAAAGTGATAATTATAATGAAAGATTTTGACTTATCTGAGAGAATGGAGTGCGCCATCTTCTAGGGTAGGGGCAGAAGATTAGATAACTAGTATAATAAATTGGAAAGGATTTAGACAGCAAGTTAATAAATGCAAGCAGGATTCTGGGCAGATCGCTGTGAAAATCAAAGGTGAACAAGGGGTTTGAGGTGAGATATAACTGACAAATAATGACTGTGGTGGGTGGTTTGTAAAGAAACACAAAGTAGATGAGAAATAACATTAAAACAGTAATGGAGGTAAAGGAAGGTGGACTGTGACAAAACAGGATACAGCAATGGTCAAGAAGAGAAATTTGAAGGCAGATAAACAGGTAAACAGACTTTTAGAAATTAAGAAGGACATGTGGAACTTGTGCTACAGTGAGGTGTGAGTAAGCAGTGCCTTTTTCTGTCTTCCATTCTCCTACCCTGTTAACAGAAACTAGAATATCATACACACAGTTACAAGAGTTTTGTTTCACATACACACAGTTGCAAGCGTTTTGTTTCACATACACACAGTTACAAGCGTTTTGTTTCACATACATACAGTTACAAGCGTTTTGTTTCACATACACACAGTTACAAGCGTTTTGTTTCACATACACACAGTTACAAGTGTTTTGTTTCACATACACACAGTTACAAGTGTTTTTTTTTCATTATCTACTCTTACTGATTGCTAAAGTAAGAAAACATTCTCGAAAAGTGGCAATATTGAGACATTTTTGCAGAAAACTTAGCAGCAGAAAGCAGACATCTGGGCAACTTGTTTTTTAAGAGCTATGTATATTAGTGGCAATGTCTGATGAAACAGGAGAAATAGAGATGTAGATTCCCTCATAACCTAGTAGTGCAGAAATATTCCATGTTTTCTTGGAGTTCTTGCCAGCAGTATACAGAAATTACTAAACACTATCTCTCCATGATGGCAACATTCAGTGTTTGGAGTCTTCATTATCAGAACAGCACGCAAAATAACTACATAACTAAGCAAGTCCAGATTTAGTTTTAAAGTTGTTCATTTAAAAAAAGACTGGGAGCAGCAGAGATATAACCTGTATATGTTTGATAAACTAGAGAATCCAAAAGCCAAGGATTTCATTACTTGTCTACATACCTGAATGCCAGTGCTTTTACATAAATACTTGGGAAGGGGGTGGCAGACCAAGATGGTGCATACTTCATTGACATCCAAGACAACAGCTTCAGATATTATTATAATTTCTTTAGACAAATGGAATCCAGCATTGGCTCTGTTGTTGTCCACTATACATATTCTACTGTAAAAGATACAGCAATGATTGCATTGCTAGTTGCTTTCTCTCCCCTTTAAAGATTCTAAGGCAGTTAGTCCTTTCTGGTTTTCTTTTGCATTCAAATTTGGATAACGCTTTTCTGAGCAAGTTTAGGAGGATGAGTCCAACAATCTAGAGTCCAAATACAGGAATATATATATATATATATATATATATATATATATATATATATATATATATATATATATATATATATACACACACACACACACACACACACACACACGGGTGTGTGTGTGTGTGTGTGTGTGTGTGTGTGTGTGTGTGTGTGTGTGTGTGAAAATATAAAATATATGTATATATATATAAATATATATATATATATATATATATACATACATATGTATATATAATATACATTATCTGAAAGCATTATAAAAGTGTCACTTGAAAGGCAGATTTAGATATAGTTTAAAACATTTCTAGTCAATGCACTCAGAGCAGTTTAGTTTTTTTATAGCTATAAATATTAAACATTTTCCAAGTTACAAGACACATAAAAAATTACAGTTTCTATCTGCAAAAATAACTGTTTGCTTTGCCTTAATACTTTTTTACAGTCATACAAAGTGGGGATATCTATAGTTGTCATCATTGTTGGAGCATCGTATTTAAATGATTTGTTTTCTGGTTTTTTTTTTTTTGAGAGGATACAATTTATGCATTTGAAAATGCCTAATGCTGTTATGCTGGGTAAGTGGTGACGGTAATTGGGAAATATTTTTGTTGTACTTATCTGAAAGGGATGTTTTACCTTTAGGGCTGTGAGCCCTGGATTTATCAGGACCCCTTTTCTTTTAGAAATCATGGAGGGGTGGGTTTATGACATCTGCCCTGGCGGTATGGTAGTGTTTCGCACATAGTTAACAAACGTGGGTCTTTGTTATGTTGATGCTGTCAGGGTTGGGGGTTCTATGAATTTTATATCACTGTAGTTCAGCTGGGAGAGTTTGGAAGGATGGGGCCTAGTTTTGCCAAAGATTGTGGGAACACCAGTTAGATCTGAGAGCTATAATTAAATATGATTGGAATACAGTTTGAAGGTGCCTATTTTCGGGGTACCTTGCTCCAAATTATTTTGTAGTTACTTATGCAGCGTGCATATTTGTTCACTTCAAATAAATGTTCTGAAGAGGCCATTCAAGTGGACCTTGGTGTTAAGGTACATGAGACAATCCAAACAGGATATTTTGTTAATATGGAAAACACACAAATTTGAGTTACTAGCAAGTGACTCACATTTGTCTTGTTAAAGGATGGGTACGGTGATTTTAGGTAGGAAAACTTTGAATGAATGGATAAAAAGTCCATAAAGTCAATTGGTTGGATTTAAATGTTAGTGGTCAGGAATTTATGTCATGATGGAAACCTTATGTATTACACCCTGCACCTCTTCTATAATTGTTAAACCCTGGCTATTGAGTTTCTTGACTGGATGATTGGGTTAAAGTAGATGATCTTTTAGGGGGTATCTCAGCTGTTTACCAGCTTTATGAGAAGGAATACAGGTAGAAAAAAGTACCTCTAGGTTGTCATCAAGGTTATTCCTTTGGGCAATAGAGGTGCTAAGTACAAGGACTTAGGTTCATAGGTAGGTATTAGGCTATTGGCCCAAGGGCCTACGTAAGCCTAGCCAAAAAGGTTCCCTGGCTTACGCCACCCAAGAAAGTTATTTTCCTGTGCCACTGTTGAGCAGAGACACAGAAGTGATCCCCGGGGTGTATTTCCTATTTCCCATCCACTCATCAAGATTTTTCTTGAAGAGTGCTAATGAAGAACTTTGCTTGACATAGATTGGTAGCCTGTTCCAGAGTATGGAAAGTCTATGGGACAGGAATCTATCCCTCCAGCATGTCCTCTTTATTGTGGCGACAAGGTTTAGGTCCCCACAGCGTGTAGCTCGGAGGGATTGGGATTTCTTTAGGTGTAGCATGTCCAACAGCTCTGGGTTTGACATAGCTTTATATGTTAGGCAGAGATCACCACAGAGTAGGCGATATACTATGGAGTAAAGCTGGAGTTTTTTGAGATGGTCAGTGTAGGGCATTTGTTTGAGGCCAGTAATCCTCTTTGTGAGGTACTTCTGTGGCCTTTCCAGCTGCTGCAGATGTCTTGTGAGGTACATTCCAAAAGGGGCATTGTACTCTATAATGGGTCTAATGAGTGTCGAGTAGAGAGGAACAATGACCTTTTTTTTCCGGGATGAGAACCCTTTTGTGATGAGGTGTACCACATAGAAGGACTTCCTGACTACTGTGGTGATGTGACTATCAAAGAAGAGAATACTGTCCACGTGGGTCCCAAAGTCTCTTATCACACATTCGGTGTTAAGTAGATTGCTACCTATGTGGTAGTTCATGGGTACAGAGCTTGTACCAAAGGGGATGACACTACACTTTTTGGCATTGAGCTTGAGGCCATGGCTCTAATACCAGGCATCTGTCTCAGCGAGGCCCTTCTGTAGGATGTCAACATCATTTGGGGACTTGACTATGGCTCCTAGTTTGCAGTCATCTGCAAACTTCATTAGCCAGAGGCCTTCTGTGTTAGCCTGTACTTCAGAGAGGTAGATACCAAACAGGAGTGGTCCCAGGACAGAACCCTGTGGTACTCCACTTGTCACTGCTTTGAGGTTAGATTTGGAGTCTGCAACTTTTACAGTGTGGGTTCTGTCAGTGAGCCAGTTGGCAACCCATCTTGTGACATAGGAATTTATACCTAGTTTAATGAGTTTAGCTATAATTCCAAAATGAGGGATGGTGTCGAAAGCCTTGGCGAGGTCAAGATAGGCTGTGTGAACCACATTACCCTCATCTATGGCTTTGGTGACTGCCTCAACGAAGTCGATCAGGTTCAGGAGGCATGATCTGCCTTTCACAAACCCCAACTGGGTGGGATCCAGAGTTTGGAGGTTACCCATGTCTTTGTTAATGAGCTCCATGATGATACGTTCCGTGGCCTTACAGACAAGGCTCGTCAGGCTAATAGGTCGATAGTTCCCGGGATCAGTGGTGGCTCCCCCTTTGTGGAGTGGGATAACTGTTGCTGTGTGCCATTCAGTGGGCACAAAGCCTGATGCGAGGCTATTATTGAATATGGTGCTTAAGTGAGGAGCCAGTTCCTTCTGAAGTTTGTGTAAAACGCAGCCTGGGATGTTGTCCGATCCCATGGATGCTGTGTTTTTGGCTTTAGAGAGTGCAGCTTTTACCTGCATAGTTGTGATTACAGGGACTCTACATTCTTCCTGTATAGATATGGGCCCTTTAGGGGGTGGGGGGGGTAAAATTAGCACTGAACCTATCTGCCAGGATCTTGGCAATATCAGTTGGTTCTGTAATTTCTGTGCAGTTGTGCTGTAACTCCTAGTGGATCTGGATGTTGCCATTGAGATTCTTGACATAGCTATAGAATGCTTTGTGGTTGTCCTTAGAATTAGTGGCAATTTTGTTTTCATAGCTAGCTCTGGAGGATCTTATAAGGGATCTCATCTTCTTACTGAGGCTGACCAGGGAGCTCCTCTACTCATGGGATTTTACTCTCTTTTGCAACAGTTTCTTCCTTCTGTTGTACAGTTTGCTTATGGCAGGGGACTGCCAGATTGGCTTCCTTTTTTTGGAGGATACTGTCTTGGTTCTGTTTGGGATAGCATGATCCATGCACTCGTGTAAGTGCTTATAGAGTGCATTTGTGTAGGATTCAGCAGCTGTAACTGTATTGTCCATCTGCGTGGGTGTCATGAAGTTCACCACTTCTATCTTAAGAAGCATGAAGTTGGCTTTGGAGAAATTTTTTACTGTGGTTTCCTTAATGGGGGTGGGGGTGGGATGTGGATATCAAGGTTGATTAGCTTATGGTCGGATCCGACCAACGAGGAGTTGACTTCAGGTGTGGAACACCAGTCACTCATGTTGGTAATGACTAGGTCTAAAATATTGTTGCCCTTGGTGGGGGTGTGGATAAGTTGATCCAGGCCATTGGAGTTTATGAATTCCAGAAAGCGTTGAGCTATGGAGTTGGCGCAGGAGTAGTTTTCCCAGTTAATGGTGGGGTAGTTGAAGTCGCCCATTATTAGGGTGTTTGGTTGAACCGTAATATTTTCCAGTACATCAAGAAAAAAGGAGTGGGAATCCTGGGGCATGGTGGGGATCTGTAGTAAACTACAATTTGGATTGTAGTTTTGCCCAGAGTTAGTTGCACTTGGATAACCTCGGATGTATTATACTGAGCAACTAGCCTGGAGGTGTGGATATCCTTAATGAATATGGACACACCTCCGCCTTTGGTGTTTCGGTCCAGCTTACATGGCCGAAAAGTGTGGTATGAGTTATAGCTTGGTAGTGCAGGGGTTCTCTCTGGAGCCTTGAACCAGGTCTCAGTCACTGTACAGATATCAATGTTCTCCATTTTAAGGAGTGCCTCGAGTGAGTGCATTTTGAGATTTAGACTTCTAGCATTGCGTAGCATTACTCTCAGTTTTTGCTTGCCTGTTTTTGCTACAGTGGTGAATTTGTCATTTGAACCTTGCCTAAAAAAGGCACTATAGGGGCAGCAGGAGCCTTAGCCAGTATCCGGAATCCAAGGGGTGACAGGTGCAGGCAAAGTATCGTGGTCTGTCGACCATGTCATCCCAAGGAGACAGATACTGGATCCCCTTAGAATGACACTAGAAGCTTAGCCAATTGTTGAAGTCAATCATTTTGTCCTTGTACTGCGGTATCATTCTGGGCAATGGCAGAATGCTACTCAGGGCTAGGGTCATACCTACCTGGCTACAAGATCAGAGAGCTCTTCCATGTCTCTTTTTATGTAGTCCAGGGAGGTACATCTCAGGTCATTCACACCAACATGGACAATGACAGAGTCATATTTGTCCTTGTTGTGGAGAGACCTGAGTGTGTGGGTTATGTGGTGGATCCTGGCACCTGACAGGCAGCTGACAGTAACCTTCTCCTTGTTTAGCCTGATGTGTAGGGCATCAGTGTGCCTGACTATGGAGTCACCTATGACTAGTGTGTTGGGTACGTTGTTTTGCCTTATTGGCTGTGGTTGAGTGGCACACTGAGTCTGTGGGCTATGTGTCATTTGGGTTGAGTTAGGGGATGGAGGTTGCTTGCGTTTCTGCTTTGGAGGTCTCTGTTGCTAGACAGATTATTATTGAGAGCCTCCGCAAATGTTTTTGTGTTACTATGTGTGGATTTTGGTGGTGCAGATTTAGTGAGACTATGTGATGAGTGTGGTGTGGTTTAAATGTTTACCTTCTTCTCATGACTGTCAAGTTCAGTCTTGGTTGGAGAGAGCTTTACCTCCAGTTTGGCTAGATAAGTGCATCTCTCACAGGTTGTAGTGTTGGGTGGTAGGAGGAGAGGGTTGTCTGTGTACATGAGGCAATTTCTACATTGCCTCAAGATGCCCAGATTCATCAGATAGACAGGAGAGAACACTGGGAGCTGACCTTTGGACATGCCTGAATAAAAAACTATTTTCCTCTAGCTAAGTGAGGAAAGTGAGTACAAGAGCTGTTTTTCTCTAGGTAATGAGGAAGGTTGAGTGCTATAATAATTAGTAGCTTATTTAGTGCTTACAAGTTCTGAACAAGTGCTGAGCATGAATAAGCAAATTTAAGTGCTAAAACTAAGAATCTGTATCTGCACTAGATGAGTTACAGGACAGAAACAAGTGCAAATGCAGGCTTTCAAATCAGAAAGTTGAGAGAGAGATGGAAGAGATTGCCCAAACAGCCAATAACTACAATTTCTGGGCGAGAACCACTCCTTATATGGTAGACAGGTTACCTAGTGCTTACCACTCCCACTGATAAGCTAGAAGACTTCCTTCCAACACAGAAAGGCTTGGGTGGCTCAGAAGCTTACACACAGTCCTGGATACAGTAAATCTGTATCTGGAACACTAGTTACAAGAAAAGGTAAAAAAACAGGCTTACAGGTTTTTTTTTTTTTTTTTTTTTTTTTATTTATTTTTTTTTTTACAGAAAAGTAGCTAAAACAGTAGTAAAAACAATTCACATGCAGTGCAAACTAGCACACTTGAGTATGTAGCAATGTTAGACCAAACACAGTTCATAAAAATGCAATTAAATTAAAAAGGGCTAAAAGCAAGTGCAGAAAGAGTTTATTAGGTAGAATGTGGTAAAGAAATGGGACTGGGGGAGTGTACCAGATCAAATCTACAGTGGGGCGGGCAACTGAAAAAGCCACCAAATGTAAACTACAAGCCAGAAATAAGGAGGATGGGTGGGACAAAACTGTTTCAACAGAGATCTAAGCAACAATCAACAGTACAAACTCTAAAACTAAAAATATATACTCAGCTCCGTATATTTGTAGATAGATTGGAGAGCAGTCTCTCAGAACACAGGTTCCAGCAATTAAATGCAGACTGTTACTAACAGGTCTTATTTTATGCAAGTCATCCTTGAGTTAGATAACACACAAGCTGTAAAAAACAGTTATACCAACTGAAGATATGGGAGAAAATAGGGTGAGGTGGGACAAAACAGTTTCAACATACATCTAAGCAACAATTAACAGTTGCTGTTGTGTCTTTCGGCTTTTCCTGGTTAGGGGTCGCCACAGAGGAACTCCGGTCTGCTAATGATTGGCAGATAGATTTTTACATGCAAGTTGCTAGCCCTGATGCACAGCCTTCAACGAAGGTACGCCCATTCACGCATGTCTCCACACAGAAGACACTCTAGCTGAGAATCGATCCGGACAGCATTTTACTGTGAGGCGACAATTAACAGTGCAAACTCTAAAACAAAAAATATACTCAGCTCTGTATATTTGCAGATAGATTGGAAATAAGAACTCACAGAACATGGAGACAACAGTTTCAACAGAGATCTAAGAAACAATTAACAGTACAAACTCTAAAACCAAAAAATATACTCAACTCTGTATATTTGCAGATAGATTGGAAAGCAGTCTCTCAGAACAAGGAGACAGTTTCAACAGAGATGTAAGCACTCTAGCTGAGAATCGAACCGGACAGCATTTTACTGTGAGGCGACAATTAACAGTACAAACTCTAAAACCAAAAATATACTCAGCTCTGTATATTTGCAGATAGATTGGAAATAAGAACTCACAGAACATGGAGACAACAGTTTCAACAGAGATCTAAGCAACAATTAACAATACAAACTATAAAACCAAAAAATATACTCAACTCTGTATATTTGCAGATAGATTGGAAAGCAGTCTCTCAGAACAGGGAGACAGTTTCAACAGAGATGTATGCAACAATTAACAATACAACCTCTAAAACTAAAAAATATATATACTCAGCAATGTATATTTGCAGATAGATTGGAAGGCAGTCTCTCAGAACACAGGTTCCAGCAATTATTGTTTTTACAAAGAATGTCTGTGACACAGAAGTTTATTTTTGCCTCTTTGCTGACAAATGACTGCATATTACTGATAGGATGGACTTAGTATCACAAGAAGGCTGACATACTTCCAGGAGTTTTAAAAGAAGTCTGTAGTGTAATTAGAATAAACTTGCGCTATTTAGTGCAAGAATAGAGAGACATTTTGGGGAAGAATTCACTGCTAGAAAAGGTTTGACTTTATACTTAGCCTTCTAAGTAATATGGCATGGAACAACCCAGAAATAAAGGTAGACTGGAATATGATAGTTTGGAGAAGATAGGTAGTTAGGAAAATAAATAGTTCCAGAATTTTATGCTGGGAGATGAGGACATGAATGGCAGCATGCATTTCATGAAAGAAGAAGTTCAACAGGAAATATAACATGGTAAAGACAGACTGGCCGAAATATGTTCAAAGTTCATTATGAAAAGCTGGCTCATTAATGGAAGAGTTATGGGTAATAGTTATGATACAAAAGTTACACTGAAATATAAGTCATTGCTGGGGGACATAACTGAAGAGTCAGAGATCAGCATATTATAAAATGACTAAACAGTGATGCCAGTGTGTGAGATGGAGAAACTTGTACCCCTCCACTAAGGAGACTAATTTTTCCCTTCAGGAATGGGACAAAGTGATCTGCAGCAGGGATAGCTACCTGGCAGTGTGAATGCTGGTTGCTGCAGATGATTGTCACTATTGAGGAGACCCTGGCTCCATGTGACGAAGTGATGAAAAGAACTTAGAAATTGAAATTGATAGCCTCTGTGTAATCAGCACATACAGCTTGTGCACATGTAGTTTAAAAGCCCCAGGCAAATGCATTGGTCTGAAGGACTAGGAACATGTCAGTGTTGGAAGTTTAGGGAAGATACAGCAGACTGCATACATAATGCAAATGATTTATGGGATAGCTATGTTAAGAAACGGAAGTCAATTTTTAGAAAGTAAGTACCAAGGGATTGGAAATTTGTCATGCTAGATATAAGAATGAATCTCAGAAATTATGCAAGATGGGAAGAATCATCTTCTCCTCCTTGTGGACTGGATTAAAAGTCATATTGCAAAGACATGAAATGGGGCCTAAAAAGAGACGCTAACACTTGCATTAAGAACAGAGAAACATTGTGGAATGTGTAGGAGGACATTATTAACAAAAGTTGATAGCAAACAGAATGAAAATGTTCATATTAGATAGGAAAAGGTATAACAGAAACATCTGCATAAGAAACCAAAGAATACCTACATAACCAGGCAGACGTCAGAAGATCAAAAAATTCACAGCACTAATGAAATAATCTGACCACCATGACTGTTAGTACATAAATACTCATAACCAATCCTAGGTTGCCTAATGTAAAGTGAAACTCCAATGGCAAAGGAAACACACTTGACTCCACCAGCAGACCACAACTAAAATGAACGAACTGGAAACAGCACAGCTAAATAAACAAAGCACAGCTAAATAAACAAGTACAATTTAATTTCTAATCACTTTCCCCATCACTAAAGGCATCATCAGAGATAAAATCAGAACACAGGAAGCAAATCTGTTTAAATATACCTCTCAGTAGGTATTTAACCAATAAAAACCGTTATCAAGAACAAGTGTAGTAGCATTTAAAGTGACTGTGCATATATACGAAGCACAAATGCAAATACATATAAAACAGACATAAAAAACATAAACCTTTAATACTATGCTACTTAAAAGTATAAAAATACTTAAATACTTATTTTAATGTATCAGCTCTTGCTTTTAAAATGCAGTTAAGAGATATCATATCATTTGATCAGGGTTTATTAGTCGCATTTAACTGGATCTGCCAGTTTAATTCCTTGTGGTCTAATAGCAGTTCAGGTAACAGTTCAGTTAACAGTTTACAGTTCACTATTTCTCCCTATCTATCATGCAAACCCTGCCAATAATGAAGAAAAGAAATTTCCTGAAATCTGGCAGTACATAATTTGTAGGTTTGGATTTTTTTATATCATAAACATGTTCATAAATCCTTTCTCTAAGCTTTCTAGCGGTTTTACCTATATAGAATGCAGAGCAAACTGAATGTGTAGCAAGACAAACAATCCTTCCTTACATAACTGCAGTCTAACATAACACGTTAGTTTCCAGTTAAGGATGGGTCACTCAGCCCTTATCTATATTTGTAGCAAAAACTTTGAGACCAGTGCTGGACAACACAGCTTCAGTCCTGAAAGATACTGAAAAGTTTTAAGTGATTTATATAGCTGGTCTTGGAGTATTAATGGGGCCAGCACAACGTTCTTTGCAACTCTTGACGTAGTATCACTGTTCACAGTGATGCCAAATACAGTTGGCATTCAGAATGTTAGACTGCACTTATGTAAGTTACTATTTACAAGACATAGAATAGACCTTGTTTGTACATTACCTGAACTTATATTAGAGAACCATGTCTTTTTATTTAATGGTGAGTTTTTTCTTCAGAGGGTTGGCGTGCTTATAGGCACTGTGCGAGATAACAGCTACACCAACCTTGTGCTATGCTACTGGGAAATTGAAGAGATATTGCAGAATGATCCTTACTGTGAATTTATCAGTTTCTATAGGTGTTTTGTGGGCATGTGTTCCTTGTTTGGACAGGGACACTGGAATTGTTTGAAGAATTTGTGGAGTTCCTTCATAGCACTGTGGATTTTTTTTAAATTTAGTAAACATATTTCAGACTCCACCACTGAATTTTTAGATGTTACTATTAACAAAGACATGTTTGGATGTTTTGATGCTAGGTTATATAGGAAGCCTTGTAGAAAAATGTATTATTACATAAAGGCAGTCTGCATTCAGGACATGTAACTAAGAATATTATGAAAGGTCAATTACTTAGAGTAATGAGGCTACAGGTGGCAACAGTGAAATGGAAAAAATTTCAAACAATGAGCCAAGAGTTTTTAGAAAGGGGGTATGGTACTAATGGCATTGAATAGACTATTGAGGAAGTGTGTAGACTTAGGGGTACACAAGGGACACCTTTTTGTCTGATAAAGTTACTGGCAGACATAAGAACACTGCTGCTTTTGCACAACATGTTTATAATTGTGGAGATCAGCATATCTTTAGGTTTTTAGTGCTAGAGCTACTTTTTGAAAGTTTAAGGAGTGGGGATCTAAAGAATTCCACAGAAAGAAATGAGTCAAAGTGGATCTTGCAGTCACAAGCACATATTCAACCAGGGTTAAATGAACAAGTTACTTTAAAACCTGTGTTGAAGTCCTGTCCCCATAAGCATTGAAGTGAATGAGACGATGTATGCAAGTAGGTATGTACTGATATCTGTTTGTTGATTAGCTGTTAGTTAAATTGGTATTTTAATAGTTTTTGTTTGAATTTTGAATTTGATTTGTTCACTAATTATAATGTAACATCATTTGTAGCTGACTATTGGTATATTAGATTTTAAATTTCTTTATGTAACTTGTTTTGTTTTTATTGCATTTATTTGGTCCGAAGAAGTGGTGGGTACACTGTGATAGTGCTTACCTTTTTTATATGAAAGCCTGTGGAGTTTTTATGGACCAATGGTCATGGTGATTAGATTTATTTCATTAGTGCATCTGGATAAGAGTCTGTAACAAAGTGTCATAGAGTGAAAAGAGGGACTTTATACTGGTAAAACTGATGTTTGGGTCTACTTTTCTATGTTATTTTTACTGCAAAGTGGATTCCAGGATTATGTTTACTTTCAGAATTACTATAAGAGCAATGAGTTACCATTAAAGAAATACTGTTATTTATTGTTTTGTGGCTAGTGATTGTTTGATTTACCTATGCATGATGTATTACAAAGTTACTTACTGCTTCTTGGCTAATGGTTGTTTGAAGGACATATATATTATATTATTACAAAGTTAAAAAGTACAACAAAGAGTATTTAAAAGTTGTTTGATAGCCCTGTGAAAACAAACATAGTACTATGAAGAAGTCAAGGCTGTATGTAGAATGCTGTTGCCAGTTCTCACCAATGACACTGATAAATGGCAGATTGTACTTTAAGGATCATAAGTTCATAAATTCAAAGACTATGTTCGGGTCAGGTGAGCATCAGGGATCACTGATTCCACTGGCTCTGGGTTATATACTATATTGCCAGCCCATAAGTTAATAAGTTTGAAATTATGCAGATTACTTGAGATTCTAAATGAAGCTGATAATTTGTTCCATAACAAAGGTAACCTTAATTTATCAAGGAGTGTGTAAGTATATTTCTAACTGGTGCTATGTAAAACTTTAAATTACTATTTCTCAGTGATGTCTTACCTTATTATGTCATTATTTAATATTGTATGTAGTAACAGATCATGAAATACCTTTTATGCTAATATCAGCTTACCTCTGACATAGTAAAGAATGGCATATCATTTTAAGAGTTTACAAAGATCAAAATAATTCAAATTATAGGTAGATGAAACATTTTAGTAAATCTTCTTTGCACACTTTCTAAACTTCCTAGCTTACCCTTTGTGTGGATCCAGGAAGTGCTATACTCAGGGTCTTATAAGTATTTTATATAATATATATAGTATTTGTACACACACACACACACACACACACACACACACACACACACACACACACACACACACACACACACACACACACACAAACACACACACACACACGCACAGACACACACACATACATACACACACACATATATATATATATATATATATATATATATATATATAGGTATATAGATATATAGATATAGATACAGATAAATCTATATCTCTCTTTATATATATATATATATATATATATATATATATATATATATATATCTTTATATATATATATATATATATATATATATATATGTATATATATATATATATATATATATATATATATATATATATTTTTTTTTTTTTTATATACAGTACTGATTGACAACCACTGTCCCTGGTAGCAAGTTTTTTTTAACATAACACCTAGTAGTTCCATCAGTCTGCTTAGTAAAACATCAACATGCATCCCAAAGGGAAAATGTTGCTATTGACTGTATCTAAAGCCTTATAAGTATCAAATTCTTTTAAGCTCATCTTTAAAAAGATGTGATGTTTAATTTTAGGAGTACCAAAATTCAGTATGCAACACTTGTCTGTGTTGATATTGAGGCCAATGGAGTCTGCCCAGAGTGATCATTGCAGTATATAAGTGTTGTTAGCTTCATTGAAGATAACAAACCCAACTTTATGTTTGCTTGAATATTTAATAATCTAGCAGTGTTTAATATATGGTATAACAGCACACAATGTTGAATAAAATGGGATACAGTACTGGTCCCCGAGCCACATCAACTTTGACCGGTAAATAATCAGTGTGTATACTTTGGTCAGCAATTGACTGCAATCTTCCATGCAGTCATGTTATAATCATACATATCAACTGTACAGTTTTTCGTAGAATGTCCAGATTTTGCCTCATATTTTTGGTCCATTTTTAAAAAAAATTGTGGTTTTTTGGCAAATTAGTGGCAACTCATTAAAGACTGAAGTCAGAAAATAAAAAGAGACATTAGAGTTTCAGACTTCATACTCTTCAGAAAATGCATGCTAATGTAAAATCTGTTATTCTATAAACTTTCTAAATTTGTAAGAGCAATATTTAACATTTTTATCTATTTTTGGGCATTTGTCCCACTTTTACTTATGGCTTTGTCCAGATTTCTTGCTCGAAGAGGTATGTCATAATCCACATGTATTATGTATATGATAACAGTTGTGTTCAACAATGCTCTATGAATAACTATCAGAGACAAAGAATCAAAGTTTTAGCCATGTCTAAATAAATTACTCAAGGTGTCAGACCTTCATCTAAAACTACTGAAATCCGTTCATAAAATTCAATTAGATTTGCTAAGGTTGATTTGCCTTTAGTAAATCCATGCTGGGATAAGTCAGATAACCCCAGATTGTTACATTTGTTGATGTTATCTTTAATACAATGATAGAAGAATTTACCAACAATTGAAGTAAGACTTATAGCTCAATAATTGTGAACGCCATCTATGTGATCTTTTTTTTTTATAAATTAGGGTATCATGGTAAATTTTCTGAGAATTAGCACAGTTCCAGTATAAAGTAACACTAATAATTTTAAATAGGTACAATTATTTGTGTTATTCTATGTAGCATAATTGATGGAATATTATCCTGTTCCCTGATTGCTACCATATTTATTCTAGATAGTGCCAGACTTATACTTTGAGTGCTAATAAATAAACAGGGATTGTTATTAAGAATGTTATAGCCTTATTTTACCCCTTTCTCAAAGGAGTATTTGGCACAACTATTTATAAAGTAATAATTGAAGCCGTTAGCAATTTGCTTATAATAATGGATTAAAGATTGATTGACTTTCAATGAACAGATCAAATGTTGTTGTTTAATATTTCTGTTAATATACTTATAAATGTTTTTTCCTTATTAGCCTTACCATGAGTTCATTTCTTTTCATTTAGAGACATTCAAACAGTGATTTGCAATGTCATAGCTTTGCTTATATTATTTAATCAGCTTTTATTAAACTTTGATGGACATTTTTCATGTGTATTAAATAGTCTCTTCTTCTATTTATACATTCTTCGAAGGTCATGGTTCCACCAGGAGGCCACGTTGCCCCTTGTTCTAGTTTGATTGCCAGAGGCAATGTGCTCCAAACTAATCTTCAAGAAATTTTCCAGGGTTGCCTAACCAATCAGACTACCACTATCTGCCACAACATCTGACCATACAAAGTTATTGATTATTGCAGTCAGAGTAATCAATTTTACTGTAGTTATATTTTTATGACTAAATTCAGGTAAGGATAGATTAGATATCTCAAATTCAATAGCATTATTGTCTAAAGTGCCAAGTGGAGAAATGGCAGAAAGATTCTAAATTATTTGTGAAGTATTGTGAGCAAAAATACCTATCATATAGTTTCCCTTAGTATTAACTAAAACCAGTTGCTGCAAGCTACTAAAGGGGATTTTGCTAGTGAATTGTTTAGGATACACACTGTTAGCAGTCACAATTCTTCTTTCTTTATCTGAATAATTGGAATCATCCATTAGTAAAGTGTTCTTCTTTCCAGCAAGCTTATCTAACCTGTCTAAGTAATTCCTGCTGACTCTTGGAGTCAATGCTTTGACTCCAATAACAAAGTATGATACTAAGCGGAGGGTTTGTCACATTCCACTTGAATATATATATATATATATATATATATATATATATATATATATATATATATATTTGTATAGCTATACATTTGAACAATTTGTCTATATGTTTCAGAGATGTTCTGATGCTATAATTTTCTAACATCAGAAGATCTCCACCCACAGCTTCATCACACTGATGTAAAAATTTAGTAACCTGGAAAACATAAGTTCCATGCATTCCAACATTCAGAAATAGCTAACAGTCTGTAATTACAAATGTATAATAACATTTTTAGTTTGTAATGTTTATTACCAAGACTTTAAGGATTACAGTAGTAACATTTTATAACATTATCAGATCTTCCTAATATGCAATTTGATTTTCCTGCTGCGCATTGCTTGTAAACAAGTTGAAGTTTTCCAGTTATTTTATTTGATAAGAAATCTGCACCATATGAACTAAGATGCAAATTATGCTTAACAAATATGTGATAGACTAGATTACATTATTCCCAATATGCATGTAGTTCATTCCAACTAAAAAACTTAGCTTAACTTAACTTAGCTGTAACGCAGTCATTGTAAGACTCACTCTTTGACTTGGAATAAAATTTAAACCCAGAGTAAGAACATTAAAGTGTTCATTCTGTTAAAGTTGTTCAGTAGGACATTAAATCTGAATTATACTTTGAACAATGTTGTTTTGTCAGATGAGTTAAAGAAACCATCTTCTTTTAATCCAGCTTTGAATTCTACTATTAAAGCTTTTGAATAAGCATGTGAGAATGATATTCATGAATGTTTGGTGAAAAAATGTTCTACTAAATATTTTAATTTGTCAGCTAAAGAAAAGTTGGCTTTCCAGGAACTACAACAACAGACTGAGTTAAGGTTCATGAAAGCCAACAGAAGTGGATGTATTGTTATTATGAATAAAGTTGATTATATCACTGCTATTAAAAAAAATGCTAGATACTAAGTGTGAATATTGTAAGGTGTCTATGTATGACATCAACAAAAGTTATGGTTTTATTCATTCTATATTATATGACTCGTTTTTAGATGGTGATATTGATCAAGCTGTATGTGATTTTTTGTACATAGAAAATCCAATGGCAAGGTGTTTGGATTTCCCAAATTGCATAAGGATTGTGTTAACCCCTCCCTTTCGATCGATAGTGTCTGCTGCTAACACTGTTTGTGAAAGAACAGCACTGTACTTAGATTTTACTTTTAATCCATTAGTACAAGGGATGGATTTTTTATAAGGGACTCTTGGGACTTAAAGAACTTTTTTATGATGTTTGATTACACTCAAGAGAATGTTAAGATGAAAACAATAGATGTGTGCTCATTATTCACTTCCATTCCACAGGACAAGGGAATTGAAGCTTTAAGACCCTTTTTAATGAAAACAAATACCTTTTCTAACAAGGAAGTTAGTTTATATTGTTTATTAATGGAATTAGATTTAGAAAATAATTATTTTATGTTTGTTACAAAATATTACAAACAGATATAGGGTGTAGCTATGGACTCTTCTGTAGCCCCATCCTTTGCAAATCTTGTTTTAGGTTATTGTGAAATTGCTATTTTATCTTTAAGTCATTTCTTTAACAACATATTGTTTCATAAACATTTTGTGGATGACTTATTTTTTATAGCTGACATTTCACAGAGTGAGATTGATGTTTTTATTAATGAATTAAATGACATCTCAGATTATTTAAAGTTCACAAAAGTTGAAAATGGATTACATGTATATTTTTTGGATTTGTTCTTAGAATTAGACTTGCTAAACAAGTCAATTGATAGTAGAGTTTATAGAAAAGAGACCTTTTCTAATAGTTATCTACATTATAAGAGTGGGCACCCTATATTTATGAAAGGAACATCCCTAAAGAACAATTTATTTGGGCTTCTAGATTAATATCTAGGGACAAAGAATTTTGTAAAGAGATAGTTAATATTTTTAAGGAAAGAGGCTACAGAGAAGCTTATTTGATATGTTCTGCAAATAAAGTAATTAGAAAAAGAAAAACTGTTTTCCAGTCCATTTTAGCACAAAAAGAAAGTGTTTATAGTGTTTATAGGAACATCTCTATGCTATTAAGAGTAAATATCATAACAATGCTTTATACAAACATACTCTCATTTGTAATAAATATAAAATGTTTATGTTTTCTGTTATAGATTTTTTGCCTCAAGATCTGAGGGGTGGGGATTATGAAAAATCTTTAGAAGGTTTAGAAACTAAGTGGCAGATTAAGTTAAATGCTGACAAATCCCCAGTTCTAAATGAATCAGTAAACATTATGTTTTTTAAAAAATAGGAGACTGAAAATCAAGTAGATTTATATAGTTTTCATTCATACAGATAAAGTTTATGTGAGTTTTGTATATAAATTTGATTTTTGTAACTTTTTATATGTGTTAATTACATTTGAAATGTGATTGGTTACTTGTTCTTATTTAAATAGATGTGTTAAGTGATTTGATTATTTTCTGAAGAAGTCTTTTAGACGAAAGCATTATTAAACTGTTTTGAGTGTTAAAGTTCTGTTGTTTCCTGTTTTATTTTTTATTTTTTATTTTTGTGGTGTTTTTGTTTTATTACCATTACATCAGAGTTTAGCTTGTTGTTGCTGTTCTTAAGTATGGAATGAGTTGCACAAAATCTTTTAAATAACAGCTAACGTGCTTAAGCCCTATTGTAATTATGTCAAAATCAATCACATATTTAGAATTCACCAAGTTCAAAGTATGACAAAACTATCAGAAGTACAGTACTTTCACTAGTAATTAGTTTGAAAACAGGTTTCTGCCAAAATATAAAAAAAAACATTGGAATGACTGTGTCAGGTTGTCAAGCTGGAACAGACACACCTTTTAGTTAAGCAATACGTTTTATATTTTAGGAAGCAAAGCAAAATCTAGTAACTGAATATTATACTCTGGCTATTGAATAAGTATGCCAGGTCAAACCAATCCAGAATCTAAGTGGTTTCACCAGACAGAGAAAATAGTAAACTTACAAGGTGTAGTGGCTAAACAAAGCTATTTAAAACAGGTGTCAGTCTGTGTAATACCACTAAATTTTGGACTGATTAAGCACTACGGCGGGTCTTTAGAGTCAAACTATCAAGCAAAAACAAGCACAGGTTAACAACTAAGCACAGTGTATACTATGTAAAATGAGAAATAAATCATACTAAGTGGTAAACATAAAAATCACATCATATATTATTATGATATTCTGACTGTTGATGTGTATAAAAGTGTTATCCTGTGCTATCACATTTTCTAAAAAAAGGTAAATACTTTGTGAATTTAAATATCACAAAACATAGGAGTGATAAGTTTGACTGCATGTCTTTAGAATCAAAATTCCAAGTAATGACAGCCACAGGTTGTTATGTTAACACATTGTATAAATTGCAAAATGAGAAATTCATCACATTAAATGCTAAAAATATAAAGCACACCTTATATTAAGTTTTTCAGCTGTTCATAGGTTCATAGGTTCATACTAGGCTAACTGCCCTAAGGCATTTATAAGCCTAGCCAGAGTGTGTTTGGCTTTCGCCACCCATTTTAAATTAATTTTGCTATGCCCTTTTTCGAGGTTAGTATACTGTGCCTCTGTCTAACAGTGACACAGAAGTGATACCCGGGGTAAACCTACGATCTCCCATCCACTCATCAAGATTCCTCTTGAAGAGAGTCAATGAGGGACTCTGCCTAACCTGGACTGGGATTTTATTCCAGAGTGAAGGGAGCCTCTGGGTTATGAATCTATCCCTCCAGCATGTCCTATTTATTTCATTGCTGAGGTTCAAGTCTCTCGAGCGCGTAGCTTGATGGGATTTGGATTTTCTGAGGTGCAGCATGTCCATTAATTCCGGGTTGGACATGGCTTTATACGTCAGGTACAGATCGCCTCTGAGCAGGCGGTATGCCACTGAGTAGAGCTGGAGTTTCTTTAACCGGGCAGCATATGGCATCTGTTTGAGCCCTTTGATCCTCTTGGTGAGGTACTTTTGGGGTCTTTCCAGTTGCTGCAGGTGTCTGGTAAGGTACATCCCAAAAGGGGCATTGTACTCAATTATGGGCCTGATGAGGGATGAGTAAAGAGGCACGATGACCTCCCCTGATCTAGATGTGAATCCTTTCATGATTAGGTGGGCTATATAAAATGTTTTTCTAACCCCTTTGGCCACGTAGTTGTCAAATGAGAGATTGCTATCAACTTGGGTCCCCAGGTCCCTAATTACTTCTTCTGTACTTAATGGATTACCACCTATGTGGTAATTTGTGGGCGCTTTGTTTTTGCCAAAGGGGATGACTATACACTTTTTGGCGTTTAGCTTGAGGCCACGGCTCTGGCACCAGTTGTCTGTTTCTATGAGGCCCTTTTGGAGGATGCTTGTGTTGGCTGGAGAGTCGATTATGGTGCCCAGTTTGCAGTCATCTGTGAACTTGGTCAGCCACAGTCCTTCCGTGTTGGCCTGTACCTCCGAGAAATATATACCGAACAAGAGAGGTCCCAGGACTGAACCTTGTGGGATGCCACTTGTAACTGGTTTGGAGTCTGACATGGCTCAAGCAATTCTAACCATGTGGGTTCTGTCCTTGAGCCAGTTTACAACCCATCTAGTGACATAGGGGTTTATATTTAAGCTGGTGAGCTTATCTATAATGCCCGAGTGGGGTATTGTATCGAAGGCTTTTGCGAGGTCCAGGTAGGCTGTGTGGACCACCTTCCCCTCGTCAATGGCCTTGGTGACTGTTTCAAAGAAATCAACCAGGTTTAAGAGGCAGGATCTGCCCTTAACAAAGCCGAACTGGGTAGGATCCAGTGTCTGTAGGTCCCCAATGTCTTTATTTATGAGGTCCATGATGATCCTTTTCATAGCTTTGCAGACCTAGCTAGTCAGGCTTATGGGGCGATAGTTTCCAGGATCCGTTGAGGCACCACCTTTGTGGAGAGGGACCACTGTTGCTGTATACCACTCTTTGGGTACATATCCTGTAGTAAGTCTGAGATTGAACAGTAGTTTTATGTTTAGCTCTTCTTGGAGTTCATGTAGGACGCAGCCCGGGACACCGTCTGGTCCCATTGATGCTGTGTTTTTTGCTTTGGAGAGGGCAGCTCTTACCTGAACATCTGAGATGTCAGGGGGGCAGCACTCTGCTGGGATAGATATTTGCCCTTTTGGTGGGGGGGGAGTTTGCGCTGAACCTGTCAGCTAGGATGTTGGCAATGTCTGTGGGTTTGGTGTATTTTTTGTCATTTTGGACTAATTCTGAGCATATCTGGGAATTCCCACCCAGGTTCCAAACATAACTAGAATGCGTTTATAAAGGATTCTGCGGTCTGGGCCGTATTTTCCACAGGCCCGGGGGCTTTGAAGGATTCCACCTCGGTTTTGAGGAGTGTGAAATTTGCTTTAGAGAAGTTTTTCACTGTGGTTTTCTCGGCAGGGGGTGGGGTTGGGATGTGAATATCCAGTGAGATTAGTTTATGGTCTGATCTTACCAGTGAGGGATACACTTCTGGTCTGGAGCATAGAGTCCCCATGTTGGTGATGATCAGGTCCAGTATGTTTTCCCCTCTTGTGGGAGTGGTAACAAGTTGTTCCATAGCATTTGAGTTTATAAATTCTAGGAACCTTTGGGCTAGGGTGTTGGAGCTAGAGTAATGCTCCCAGTCTATGTTTGGGTAGTTGAAGTCGCCCAATATAATGGTGTTTGGAGAGACCTTCATATTTTCCAGTGTTCTCAGGAAGGCTGAGTGGGGTTCCTGGGTTTGGGAGGGTGGTCTGTAGCAGGCTGTAAACTGGAAGTCAGTTTTACCCACTTTTGGGACCAAAAAGCATGGTATGAGGTATAACCTGGTAGTGCTGGGGTGCTCTTGGGAGCCTTGAACCAGGTTTCTGTTACTGCACAGATATCGATGTTCTCCATGCTAAGGAGAGTTTCGAGTGCATGATATAAATAAACATGCTATCTTATGTTATCAAAATATGTAAGATAAATACCATAGAGGTCACTTAAGGTTAATCTCTTGTTAACAGAGGGGGTGGAGCTAGGAACTAAAATTTCTATTTAAGGAGTAAACTAAAACATTTCAGAGCTTTACCAGAAAGGCTCATCCAGACTCTGCTACACTTTGCTGTGAAGGAAAGGTTAGTTTGCTGTTATTTTTTGTATTACTGTATTGCCTTTCTATATTTTGAATACTGTAGTTTGTTTTCTTTACTTTGTGTTTTGCTTGCATTCTGTTTTAACAGCATATTAAAACTTCAAAAGAGACCACAGCTCTCTCTGTTCTGAGTCAGGCAGAATTTTTCCGCCCTCCCACCCATTTAAGTTGTCTTGTTAAATACCACTGTCTTTCTAGTTGCCCGCCTCTTATGTTAATCTGACCATATATCTCATTTCTCTCTACTTTCACTGGCTTATGTGAGTAATCACAAAATCATCATTTTGAAATCCCACCCCTTCAATTATTTAAATTTATTGGCCATCCTACAGTATTTCATAGTACCAAAATACAAAAGTGACCACCCTTTCAATCCATCTTGCTGTTTTAAAAATAGTAACTCTCCACTAAACCTTAACTTTTTAAACAGGTAAAACTCAAGTTACCTACTTTCACATCTAACTTCTCTAGTGCACACTGCAGAGTGCATTCTTTTCAATCTTACCTTTAAGCATCCCTGTGACTAGCACTTTCTCTAATACCTGCTGGAAAGCACTAGGAAGCCTTAAACTCATACAAACACTGAACTCTCCTTGTTAACAAGGAGAAATTAATAGTAGGCACTAAACAGCCTATAATTGCAAAGTACCTTGCTAAGGAAACAGCTCCTATACTTTACAAAGAAAAAAAAGCCCCAAACCAAGCATGTCCAAGGGTCAGCTTCCGGTGATTTCTCCTGTCCACCTGGTGAATCTGGGCATACTGGGGCAATGCAGCAATTGCCTCATGTACACAGACAACCCTCTCCTCCTACCTCCCAACACTACAACCTGTGAGAGATGCACTTACATAGCCAAAATGGAAGCAAAGCTCTCTCCACCCAAGATTGTGCTAAACAGTCAAGAGGAGAAGGTTAACACCCACACTACATCTCAAGCAACACATAGCCCTTCTAAACCCGCACCACCAACACCCACATATAGCAACACTAAATCCACATATGCAGAGGCCCTTAACTGTAACCTGCCCAAGCAACAAAGACCTCTGAAGCTGAAACACAAACAAACACCAATCACAACCAATGTGTCACATAGTTCACAACACCAGTGTGCCACCCAGCAACAGCCCCTAAGGCAAGACAATGTACCTAACACTTTAGTCATAGGTGACTCTATAGTCCGGCACACTGATGTCCCTCTCACCAGGTTGAATAAGGAGAAAATTACAGTCAGCTGCCTGTCGGGTGCCAGGATCCACCACATAACGCATGCACTCAAGTCTCTCCACAACAAGTACAAATATGACTCTGTCATTGTCCATGTTGGAGTGAATGACTTGAGACATACCTCCCTGGACTACATGAAAAGAGACATGGAAGAGCTCTCGGATCATGTGGCCCAGGCAGGTATGACCCTAGCCCTGAGTAGCATCCTGCCTTCGCCCAGAATGATACCACAATATAAGGATAAAATGATTGACTTCAACAATTGGCTAAGCTTATGGTGTCATTCAAAGGGGATCCAGTATCTGTCTGCCTGGGATGACATGATTGACAGACCATGATGCTTTGCCAGAGATGGTCTGCACCTGTCGCCCCTGGGATTCAGGTTACTGGCTAAGGCTCTTGCCACCCCTATAGTGCCTTTTTTAGGCAAACTTCAAAGGACAAAACCACCACCGTAACAAGTACAAGCATGCAAAATCTGAAGGTAATGCTACTCAATGCTAGAAGTCTAAACCTCAAAATGAACTCTCTCGAGGCACTCCTAAAAATGGAGAATATCGATATCTGTGCAGTAACTGAGACCTGGTTCAAGGCTCCAGAGAGCACCCCTGCAATACCAGGCTACAACTCTTACCACACTTTTCGGCCACCAAACCAGGACCGAAACACTAAAGGTGGAGGAGTGTCAATATTCACCAAGGATATTCACACCACCAGGCTAGTTGGCCAACACAATGTGTCTGAAATTCTCCACGTGCAACTAACACTAGGTAAGACTGCAATCCAAATTGTAGCTTGCTACAGATCCCCCACCATACCCCAAGATTCTCACTACACCTTTCTAAACATACTGGAAAATATTAAGATAGAACCAAGCACCCTAATACTGGGTGATTTTAATTACCCTGCCATTAACTGGGAAAACTACTCATGTCCCAACACCTTTGCTAGCGGTTCTTGGAATTCATAAATTCCAATGCCCTGGATCAACTAATCCATAGTCCCACCAGGGGCTCCAATATCCTAGACCTGGTCATTACCAACATGGGAAATCAATGCTCCATACCTATGGTCACCCCTCGTTAGTCAGGTCTGACCATAAGCTAATCACCCTTAACATCCACATCCCACCCCACCCCCAGTAAAGAAACCACCATAAAAACTTCTCCAAAGCCAACTTCATGCTACTCAAGTCAGAAGTGACAAACTTCATAACACCCATGCAGACGGAACTGAAAGTTCAACTGCTGAATCCTACACTAAGGCACTGTACGAGCACATCCACTCATGCATGAATCGTGCCATCCCAAATAGAACCAAAATGCTCTCATCCAAAAATGGAAGCCAATCTGGTGGTCCCCTGCCATAAACAAACTTTACAACAAAAGGAAGAAACTTTTGCAGAAAAGAGGAAAATCCCAGGATGCAAAAACTCCCTTACTAGCCTCAGTAAGAAACTGAGATGCCTCATAAAATCCTCCAAAGCTAGTTACGAAAATAAAATTGCCAAAGATTCCAAAGACAACCACAAAGCATTCTATAACTATGTCAAGAATCTAAATGGCAATGCTCAGATCTGCTCTGAGCTAAAACAGAATGGCATTAAATATACTGATCCAAAGGATATTGCCAATATCCTGGCAGATCGATTCAGTGCCAACTTCACCCCCTCTCACCCCTAAATGGCCCATCTCAATACCAGAAGATTGCCAAATTCCAGTAATAACGGCCACACAGGTACAAAACGCACTCTCTAAAGCCAAGAATACAGCATCCATGGGACCAGATGACATCCCGGGCTGTGTACTACATGAACTATAATATGAACTGGCACCTCACCTAAGTGTCATGTTTAATCATAGCCTCACCTCAGGTTTTGTGCCCACTGAGTGGCACAGAGCTACAGTTATCCCAATCCACAAGGGGATCCACCTTGGATCCCGGAAACTACCGTCCCATCAGTCTGACAAGCCTTATCTGCAAGGCCATGGAGCGTATTATCATGGAACTTATAAACAAAGACATTGGCAACCTTCAAACACTGGACCCCACCCAGTTTGGGTTTGTGAAGGGCCGATCTTGTCTCCTGAACCTGATTGACTTCTTTGAATCAGTCTCCAGAGCCATGGACAAGGGTAAGGTGGTCCACACTGCCTATCTAGACCTTGCCAAGGCCTTTGACACCATCCCCCACTCTGGAATCATAGATAAAATTACTAAGTTGGGCATTAATCCCTATGTCACCCAATGGGTTGCTAAATGGCTTACTGATAGAACCCACACTGTAAAAGTAGCCGACTCCAAATCCAGCTCCAGGCAAGTGACAAGTGGAGTACCTCAGGGTTCAGTCCTGGGGCCGCTCTTGTTTGGCATCTACTTCTCTGAAGTACAGGTCAACACTAAGGGACTCTGGCTAACAAAGTTTGCAGATGACTGCAAACTGGGAGCCATTATTGAATCCCCAAATGATGTGGATACTCTACAAAAGGGCCTTACAGAAACATATGCCTGGTGCCAGAGCCATGGGCTCAAGCTCAATGCCAAGAAATGTATTGTTATCCCCTTTGGGAAAAAACATGTTTCCATGAATTACCATATAGGTGGCAGTACACTAAACACAGAAAGTGTGATAAGAGACTTAGGGACACAGGTGGACAGTGGTCTCACCTTCGATAACCACATCGCCACAACAGTCAGGAAATCCTTCTATGTGGCACACCTCATCACGAAGGGCTTTTCATCCAGAAAAAAGGAGGTCATTGTCCCATTGTACTCATCCCTCATTAGACCCATTATAGAATACAACGCCCCATTTGGTATGTACCTCTCAAGACATCTGCAACAACTGGAAAGGCCTCAGAAATACCTCACTAAAAGAATCATAGGCCTAAAGCAGATGCCCTACGCTGACCGCCTTAAAAAACTCCAGCTATACTCTGTCGCATATCGTCTACTCAGAGGCGATCTCTGCTTAACATACAAGGCCATGTCAAACACAGAGCTGTTGGACATGCTACACAAAGAAATCCCAATCCCTCAGAGCTACACGCTCCAGGGATCTAAACCTTGTCATCACAATAAACAAAACATGCTGGAGGGATAGGTTCCTGACCCAGAGACTCCCCAGACTCTGGAATAGATTGCCCATACATGTCAAGCAGAGTGCCTCTTTGGACCTCTTCAAGAGGAACCTTGACG
Organism: Protopterus annectens; assembly: GCF_019279795.1. NCBI lineage: Eukaryota > Metazoa > Chordata > Ceratodontiformes > Protopteridae > Protopterus > Protopterus annectens. The sequence continues at coordinate 36,157,004 of NC_056733.1, read as the reverse complement.
ATTGGATGGGAGAAAGGAAATTCACCCCAGGGATCACGTCAGTCGCCCTGCTAGACAGGGGTCCAGGAAAGTAAATAATGTGGGAAGAAATAGCCAGGGAATTGTTATGGCTAGGCTTGTATAGGCCCTAGGGCTGATAGCCTAGTACCAACCTATGAACCTATGAACCTATGAACCTATGAACCATGTAAATTTAAATATTACAGTGATGAAAAATAGGTGGATGTCATTATTTTAATTTAATCACCAATTTCTCATTTCATAGTACTTAAAAAGAATAACTAACCATCAGAGCAAGTTTCAGTTTAGCTTACAGTGCCAACTATTTAGCTGATTCCACTTAGGACTCACTTGGTAATTACACTGACATAAAAGCTTGAAAACTCTCCCTAAAGTCAGCAATGAATGCAGCACAATGTGACCTATGCAGCTGCCTAGGGCCCGGTGCTGGCTGGGTGGCCTACCTGTCCTTGGAGATTTGTTCCTGTTCCACTTTATAAAAATCAGTCCTGGAAGGCTTCAGCAATTGCTTCCAGCAGTTCCTGTTCTACTTCAGCAGTGTTAGCCCTGGAAGACATCAGCACATCTGCTGGTGTATGGGAGATCTGAGCACAGATCCTTTGCATATTTTTTATCTAGCGACTTTTTTTTCACCCAGTCATGAGAAGGACTGGTTATAAACACATGCATAATGATATGTGTATACAGTTTTTGGGTTATTCATCTATATATCTACTGAATATCTATATCTATATGTATCTATTTATCTATCTAGCTACACATCTATCTATATAATAGATGTGTAGCTAGATAGATAAATAGATACATATAGATACAGATATGCCGTAGATATATAGATGAATAACCCAAAAACTGTATACACATATCATTATGCATGTGTTTATAACCAGTCCTCCTGTATCATATGCCCAAAGTCCCACAAGCAAGAACCTTATTGAAAACCCAGAAGCTTGACCAACAAACTACAAACACAACACCTGCTTTTCTGCAGGGGACAATTTCACCACACCCCCTGCTAATTATATATACAAATTCTGAGATTGCACTACAGTGGGGAAAGGAGCAAACTCCAATCCCCACTGTACTGCGATCCTGCACAATGACCATGCTTACTGTATCATAGCAGTGCGTTGCTCTCATGTTTTAAAATTTATTTATTTATTTTCTCTGTTTTCATAACAGTAAAAAATAAGATTTTTCTTGTGGCATGTTTTCCACGAAATGCAGAATACCAACATTCCACTAAGTACTTCTGGAAAGAATAATAATCTCTCAGCATTCTAGGCCCACAAATGAAGTTTGGAACAGATGAAGTTGTCACTGGACATCTTTAATTGGGGGGGGATCTGGAAATTAAGGGGTAGAAGCAGGTAAGGTTAGTAATTAAGAGAGTTTTGAAGGGAGTAGGCATGAAAGGGTTAAGCAGGTAAGCAGGTTGGAGGCTTAGGGAGGAAGTGAGGTAAGGGGGTGGGTCTTGAAGGCTTTTGAGGTGGCATTTGGTTGTTGGGAGTCACACTTGGTGTGATCTTGTTGCCCTACCAGCCCGAACCATTTAGGAATTGCACTTTGGGCAGAGAAGAGGAACAGATTTGCCCCTCTTCTGTTCCCCCTCTGGCGGATAATTGCTGGAAAGAGTTTGAGGTGGTGAAAGATTGTCGGTTGAAGTGTTTTGGACTTGGTGGTTTTGGATTGATGAAGAGATGTTGAAGGTGAGCGGAGGAATGCTGCCTTGTAAGTGTGAGGATAAGCGAGCAAATGAGGGATGCTGCTTATTCCAAGAGTGAGTGGTTACACTGCCCTTATGGTTAGTTATTTTATGTTTTCTCTTCCAGGGAATTGAAGTTGTGTTGTGTTTAATAAAGTTTCATGCATTTATTACTTATTATGTTAAACAATAAAGGCAGTCAAATGACTTTTGGTGTTTGAGTGGTTTATTAAAGTGGAACATGACAAAGGCTTTTATGACTGTCTCTGATTCAGTTTATACAACTGGTAGAGATAATAAGGTAGTTTTCCTTGCTGAACCTATAAAGCAAATATGCTTTCCTATTGCCAGAAAACAAACATTATGTACTTACACCAAAGAGGAATTGATTCATTCATTCACTCATTTAATTTAAGGACACGGAGAAGCCAGACCTTATTCCAACAATCAGTGGGCACATGGCAGAGAAGTTAATCCTGGATACACTATCCCATAAATAGCACATACACACCTGTGGGTCATTGTGGAAAATCATCAGTTCAGCTTTCAGTATTCCTTTAGGATCAAGGCACAGAATCCAGCAAAAACCCACATGGAGACAAGCTGGAGGTACAAACTCCACACAGAAGACATCCCAGCTGAGAAATGAGCTCTGGAACCAAATCCTATGAATTATTAGCATGAACTATTGTGCCATCATACTAACCAATAAAGAAATATTTGTAATCATATATCAGAAAATGAAATTTCATTTTTTTCCTCTGCCCCCCCCCCCCCATTTACTATGCCTTGAATATTTAGCATTTCCTCCTGTTACCCACTGATCCATTAATTCTTCCCAGAGGTAAGAACCTATCAGCCCATTTCTTAACCTGGGATAGAGGGAGGCAAGTGCTGTGGGAATGACATCATTCAAAGCTGCTTGTTTGTGTTTTTCTTAGCCTCCTTGCAATGGCTTTGATAGCCGTCTACTAAAACAATGGTTTGTAATGTTGCTTGGAAGCATGTCTGCTTCCATACAGTGCTATGTACTGAGAGGCAAGTTATGGCCATCATGATCTTCATCAGCTTGACCAAACCACAGCCCCTCCCTAAAATGAGTGTAGTATGGCAGCCTGATCTTCTCACTCATATCTCCCGTGCCAGCTCCTTCATAACCTGAGCTACAAAATAAACTCAGGTTGTCTGGGTCATAGTCGGGTCTTTATTCATCTACATCACCGAGCTGACCTACAGCTTAATTATTCTAATACAGTTTTGTGTGAAAGGGCAGTATTATGATCATAGGAACAATACTTCATTATTTTACTTCAACAATTATTTGGTTGAGTTATCATTTTAAAGTTGGGTCAAGTACCCCAACTCCTTTCAGGGTAAAGGAAAACATCATGTATTGTTACATGATATACTTTGTGCAATATGAAGACATTGTTTATGGTGTCAATATTATAAACTAGGAATGCCTCTGGCAAACACGGTGTTTCTTAAATACTCTGATTTAACCAAGGAATAAGCAAACTCATTATTCTAGCGCTCTTTTGAAAACTCATTCTAGAAACAAAATATCATTTCTGTCTCTAGGCTGCTATCTTCTGTCTTTATCAGCGTCATTCTGTAGTACCTAAGGGAACAATTCTTTAAGTCCCAGAGACAGATTATTTTAAAAATTCACATGCATGTTCAGCATTTCTCAGGAAAAACTGCATATTAACAAAAAAAAAAAACATGTTCACATGTCCCTCGTACTAAGGATACATGACACAAAGCTTCAGTGTATCTGTGGATGAAAAATGTATCTTTATAAAACATGTTATGAGCACAATGTGAGATGGACTAAAACAGAAAACTTTGAAACTTGTATTTACAAACATTGAAAGTTTCTCCCTAAACTCCCAGTATATATCATCTTATAAAATATAAAGTATATACAGTGGCAGTTTAAATTAGCAAACATGCTTCTCGTAAATATTTGTCCTAATTTTAAACAGAGCAGTGAGCTGTTTTATGCTTCACTTATTGTTTTATAAAACATTTTGGTGGCAAAAACACATAAACTGGGACATAAAATGAAAGGACCAAACATGTCTGTGCATTTAATATCTTCCATGTTGAAGGATATTACTCAGATCTTTCACATAGTTAAATGCATTAATGAATAACACTTGGCTTATTTTCAGTTTTAGTAAGGTATCAGTGACTATTTTTACAAAAAAATGTATAATTAAAACACCGAGAAGAATTACTAAAAACAAATAATGATAAGCAAAACGGATTTTCCTTCTCTTGTTGGTGACCAGAAGTCTACTTCATTCTTGTGCTTTAATTCACTCCTACATTGTGCATAATTGTTTACTAGTGTCATGTTTTGTCTAACACTTTTGTCACCATTTGTGATTTAGTAAATAAAAAAATTCTGTAAGTCAACTGTCTATTCTTTCCTCACTCATTGTCTGAGGCTTCTCCCCATATTATACATCCCTAGCATCGTAATGGTCACATACTCTTTTAATGCTTTTTTTTAATTAAGATCACATAAAAAAAAGGTGTAATCTGATGTTTGTAATCTAGGGATACAGCCTCCATCTCTTATCTGTCTCCTAAAATACTACTATTTCTTGAGGTCTAGTTCATTTCTCTCATCCTGCACAAACACACATCCAATCACACTGTTTCACTCATGTCAGAACCTGCTAGCTGATTAAAACAGCCATCAGTGTTTTGCTTCTCTGAGCTGCAACTGAACCTTGTTCCACTATAGTGAGATTTTTTCAGTGTAAGTTGTTTTCTGGATCAGTACAATAGGTGATCAGAAAAACTTGTTCGGCAATCAGAAAAAAATATTTCCTTATAGCCCTGCCTGCAAACTTCAACCAGCTATAGCTGCATAGTTTCTGAATGTACTGCTTGTATTATGATCTGAGGGTTATAATTATGACTGTAAAGTTGTTTATATGCTATGTGAAGACTGACGACACGCAACACAGGTAAGGCATTTTAGTCCATATGCAAATATTTATTTTTGTCTTATAGGCTTACATTTCTGGTTTCTAACATATCCCTGGTGAGCACAGTTAAGGTGTTTACCTTACAGACACAAAGTACAGGGTCTGATTCTTACATATAGTCACTGTCTGGTTATTGGCTAGGCATGTAATAATCTGCAAATTGGTTGCCTAATATTTACCTATGAAACATTACTGGAACAGATCCAGAGCTTACTGGTACTGTTTAATAAACAGACTGATTCTAATGGGTTTAGCTAAAATTCCAGTTTTGTTATTCATGGAGGAAATAAGGTATTTTGAGAATCCCCTGTCTGATTACAAAACTATTTTTATCAGTTTTCTAAGCATGTATGCCACAGCTCATGTATTAATGTCCATATTACATTGCCCCCAAAAGCAGATATGTGAGGTGCAAAGATTTTTCCACCTTAATATCCATGCAGGTCATACCCTCTTGAGAAAATGACATGCTATGAGCCATACTTATGCAGCTGCTGTCATGAGATTTAAATAAAATCCTCTGGCCTCTCTGCCATGTCTTTTGATTGAGATAGGCCTCAAAGGTTCACTTATACATTTTATTTGTTTGGTTGTGCTTGATACCTGGGTGACCATCATAGATAGACTCCAAACCTAGTTTCTATTATAAATAGGTGAGATATTGGCAAAGCAGGTAACTATCTAAGCTAGACGAATGGCATATTGGTACCTGCTGGGGCATTATGAGTAAAGACATATTTTGTTCTAATATTAGAATCTCATGAACAGCAGGCGTGTGTGAAAATATTACATCACATATAATGTGTACTTCAGCAAGATGTCACACAAGTTGCAAGAGTTAACAGTGGCTATGGCCATGTTTATATCAAAAGCCAACAAATTTATATGAAGAAAAAAAAAACAACTTAGAACTCCGGTCTTTATAAGCAGAATATAAGTGGTGACCATCCTAATGTAGGCTATTAAGCTCTCTTTAAGGAGCTAGTCTGAAACTGCATGCTTGTAATTTCTAGCAAGAATACTAGCATGGGTATTGTTATAAGCATTGCTCTATCATATAGTGTAATATTTTGGAATGCATTAATCCCTGAAATCACCCACACACTTAACACCAGAGCAGTAGAGAGAATGTGATGGTCAGGATGGTACAGGAAAGAAGCAGCTCAGGGACACCTGCTGCAGCTCACATTACTATGATTCAGCTCCATGTCGGCAGCTGGCTTCAGCTGTCCTCCAGGAGAAGTCAGTGCAGTCTGTTGTACAATAGAAGGGGTGCATGTTTCTGTGACCATCAAGGCTCACCTTACTGCCATTGCCCTGGCCCCATGTCTAATGGCATTAAGGCAGGTGACTATTCTATACTGCCATTCTTTTATTCACATCTGCCAGTATGCATGTTCAGGGATCACATTGTTTTATTGCATCTTTGTATTGTAATTTTATACTTACCCTCAAACACCGTGTTAATCCATGCATCACATTACCATTTTTACTTACTTTTTTCTGTAATTCTTACCTTCAGTTTCTAAGATTGCCATAACAAACACAATGGCAACCTCATATAGACTGTTGTTATAGAGATCTGGCTTACCTATAGCCTGCTTATTATTACTACCTCCTGATGATACACTAACCTTTTCCTTCTTCCTGTCTCTTTCCAGTCTTGCATCTTTACTAAAAACTCCTTGTATTTCTTCATCCTTATTTGTTATCAATCCCCTCTCCAGATTTGATAGAATCTTAAATTTTTCCATCATGCTGTTTAATGTCAGCCTAATATCTTCTTGCTATGATTAAAGCTGAGGATATCTCCTTGATATTTCCAGTGCTTCTTTATCTTTGAACTGGATAAATGCACAAAGAACAAGTGCGTATTTTCCTGGGTTACCACAGACCACTGCTCAGATAGGGTTTGCCTTATTATTTCAATGAGTACAAACATAGACAAACTAAAATAGCATCCAAGGAGGTTGCAAAGCCAACTGCAACAAAATAACTCTTTATTTAGTATTTTTATCCCCTAATATCACGAGACTTCATTAGAATAATACACGCACAGGACTGGAGCTCTTAAATGCAATGAATTAATCATGTGCTATTTAAAATGTATTAAATATTAAAAACATATAAAATATGAATGACAAAATTACAAAAATAACAATTCAAAAACATATATGAAAAATATATACAAGAATATTCCTATCTATGATGAGCCTTCAGTTTTAATAAACAAGAAACGGGCACCTCTCATTTATTCCCAGTGTCTAATAGGCATGTAAAAATAACTACCACCAAAGCTTTCTTTTCTCCAAAAGCAAACCCCAAATTCCTCCTCCAGAGCTGTGTATCACCTGCTTTACTGCAAAAAACAAGAATGTATGTTCAGAAATCTTTTCTATACAAGGAAATTTTACATCTTGTATTCCTAATATCGTATAAATGTATGTAAATGTGATCCTTTAATTTCATCTCAGGTTTTCTGGCATAAAATGGCTGACATAATTTGCAGTAGGCTATATATACCACACCACATGTATTACAATTATATTTACCTTTTGGAGCAATAATTCTAGACTGAACGTTAATTTCACTTCCATTATAAGCATAATCACAATAATTACAAAATCCACAACTTGACATCTTAAAAGAATATTATTAGTGCTGTCTTGTAAATTTTCAAATACGTTCTTGAGATTGCACCTCTTCTTGTCTACAAGCTTTGGTCTTGTATCTAGTATTTTTTACATATTAACATAATTCACCAATAAGGGCCAAATTATTTAATATACATCTATTGATTTACTGTCACCAAAATAGGAAGTAATAAAAGAAATATTAAAATCAATATTCTCAACATCATTTCTACCTTTGAAATGTGTTAGAAATATATCTAATTCACCACCGTTAGAACCACTTTTTGGTTCACATTGAAAATCAATTGTCTCACTGTTTTGTACTAATAAAGGAACATATCGTCCATTTTGTCACCACTTCATTCACGATGTTTTGTATAAAGTGAGTTGGATAACCCCTTTTCCTAAACATGTCAGATAATTTTTTACATTATGATATAAAGTAATCGAAAGCAGAAATCATATAAGCTGCTCTTAGAAATTGCCTCTTAACTGCAGCTTTCTTCTGATGTAAAGGATGACAACTCATAAAATGTAAAAATGAGTTAGGATAAGTGGACTTTCAATAAATTAAGAACTTAAACTCACGTTTAATATAGTCCTTTTGATATTGACATCTAAGAAGGTAAACTAATCTGAAGTAGCAGTATGAGAAAACTCCAAAAAGTTAGTGGTGCTATTAATGTATAATATAAATGATGGTATTTTTTCTGCATCATCTTTCCAGAAAATACATATATCATCTAAAAATATTGTATATAAAACCCACAAATGAATAAACAAGCTATTATGAATACATTTTTCTTCTCATTCAACCATAATTATATTAGCAAACAAAGAGCCACAATGTCCCCATGGCAATTCCTGTAATTTGTCTGAAATATTGACCTTAAAATAAATAAAATTATTTTACAAAACTAAATCCATCAAATTAACATAAGCATGAATTTAATTTTGAGGAAGATGCAACTTAGCAAAAAGAAACTCGTCAAATGATCCTCAGTATCTCTTATTCTTTTAATGGATTCAGAGACTTGTTGGTTTTATCATAGTAGGACTTTTGGGACAAACGTTTCTTTAGGAATTGAGCTTTTACTGCTTTGTTGTTTTTAACACTTGGAACAAAAAAAATCTTATTGATTGGTAGAGTGGTTATGGTTTGTCTCAACATTCAGGTGAACCAAGTAGAATCATGAGGAATGTTTCTGAGATTATGCAGGTTTAGAAAAACATCAGTATTGTCACGTTTAGATTTTTCCAACAGCTGTTTGAACTTTGAACTGCACGTTCAGCCAGGCCATTTGATTGTGGGTATTCAGGACTATGCATAACATGAAAAAAGTCCCATGTTTCAACATATCTTTTAAACTGCTGACTTGTAAACTGTACTCCATTGTCAGAAATGACTTTGTGTGGACTACCATGGATGGAAAAATGTCTCTTCAACTTCGTAATGACAGTATTGGATATCAGGTTAGGAAGTAGGTCAGTCTTGAACCAATTTGAATAAGAGTCTACTAACACTAAGTAATGGTGACCATTCCATTTGAAAATATCTGTAACTACTGTCGACAAAAGTAGTTCAGGAATCTGGTTTAGCTGAAGTGGTTATTTTGTTTATGCAGTTTAGTACTATTACAGACAGAACAAGCTGAAAGTTCTTTCTCAATATCTCTTGACATAGAAGGCCAAAATACTAGTCCTCTCACTCTTCTTTTGGTAGAATCAGTTCCTGGTTGGCCATGATGCAAGATGTTAATATACTTTTGTTGCAAGGAGTTTGGAACAATCACTTTTGGACCTTTCATGATGATACCATCTTCCATCAAAATCTTATCTCTGTAAGGAAAATAATGTTGCATGTCTGGTGGTAAAGAAGATTGCTTTGAAGGCCATCTTCAACTGATAAAGTGGTTGAGATTCTGGAGAACTGGATCTGAAGCTGTTTGAGTTCTGAGCTCATCAAGACACGTGGAAGAAAAATTTCTCACTTCCACAACTTCAAAATCAGGTTGCTCATTTTCATGCTGTTCAGTTTTTTTTTTTTTCTGGGCAATCTGGATAATGTATAAGCAAGATAAAGAAGATTGCCTTTTGTGTAGACAAGGTAGAAATTGTACTTTTGCAACTTTAACATCATGCATTGCAATTTTGCAGGAGCTGTGTGCATTGGCTTTTTCAAAATAGTAACCAAAGTTTGGTGGTCTGTCTCAGTTTGACTAGGTCAGCCATAAATTTAATCATGGAACTTCGAACATACAAATACAATTGCCAAGAGTGCTTTCTGTACTTGAGCATAATACATCTCAGTTTGGGTCAGAATTCTGGATGCATAGGCTATTGGGTCTGCCCTCTTGAAGAATGACTCCACCAAGACCAAACTTCAAAGCATCACAAGAAAGAGTTAAAAGTTTCTGGAGCTGGCATCTCAAGAATTGCAGTTTGCTTGGAAGGATCTGATCATAAGCCTAAACTGGTAAACAAATAATCCACATAAGTAACTTCTTGTAGCCTGAATTTGCATTTCTGAGGATTCAACTTAAGATTCACTTCACAAGCACATTCCAGAACTTTCCTGAGGTTTCTATCATGTTCGAGTTCATCATTGGCTCCAACAAGAATATCATGCACTATAATAGCACATGGATAGCCAAAAAAACTTTCTCCATCGCACGTTGAAAGACCTTCTTCTTTCTTCTTCTTCTTCTTTTGGCTGCTCCTGTTACGGGTCGCCACAGCAGATCAACTGTTTCCATTTCTTCCTGTCCTCTGCATCTTGCTCTGTCACACCAACCACCTGCATGTCCTCTCTCACCACATCCATAAACCTTATCTTAGGCCTCCCTCTTTTCCTGTTACCTGGCAGCTTCATCCTTAGCATCTTTTTCCCAATATACTCTGCATTCCTCCTCAGCACATGTCCAAACCAATGTAATCATGCCTCTATGGCTTTGTCTCCAAACCTTCCAACCTGGGCTGACCTTCTAATATACTTATTCCTAATCTTGTCCATCCTTGTCACACCCAGTGCAAATCTTAACATTTTCAACTCTGCCACGTCAAGCTCTGACTCCTGCCTTTTTGTCAATGCCACTGTCTCCAACCCATATAACATAGCTGATCTCACTACCCTCTTGTAGACCTTCCCTTTCACTTTTACTGGTACTTGTCTGTCACAAATCACTTCTGACACTCTTCTCCACCCACTCCATCCTGCCTGTACTCTCTTCTTCACCTCTCTTCCACACTCACCATTATTCTGAACTGTTGATCCCCACCCACTCCATCCTGCCTGTACTCTCTTCTTCACCTCTCTTCCACACTCACCATTATTCTGAACTGTTGATCCCAAGTATTTAAACTCATCCACCTTCCCCACCTCTACTCCCTGCATCCTCACCATTCCTCTATCACTTGCAGAATTTATCCCAAATGGCATTCTCAAAAATTTATATCTTCCAAATGGTGCACTGAAAGTGGTTAGCAATGAAGATATTTGGTCAAGCAAAATTTGCCAAAATGAACTCTTTGCATGAAAGACAAAAAACAGTGGCATTTGGCATAAGATCAGCAACTTCTTTGACTGTTTGCATTAGATGATGATGGCTTTTAAGTAATTTGTTCAAATCTCTTGGATCAATACACATTCGAATGTCATCTCAGCTTTTCATATGAGCTACTAACATGGAAGATACCCATTCAGTTGTTTTTTTCTACTGGAATAATTACACCTAGATGCACCATTCTGTCTAGCTCAGCTTTGACTCTGCCTTGCATGGCTCCTGGAACTTTCCATGCTGATCTGATAACTGGGCTTACCTTGTGGTCTAACTTCATGGAGTACACAACTGGGAGTTTGCCTAACTTGTCTTCAAAATGATCAGCACAGTCAGAAAAAAACAGTCTGTGTGAAATTCTCATTGTACACGTGCTTACATGGTGGACTTTGCATTAAATGAAAGCAGTCCCATTTTCAAACTGTCTTCGAGGCCTAACAATGACTGCACATGTCTTTTGACTACGTAAAATTGCAAGTCATAGCTGTTCTCAGCAGAATAACATGAAAACACTACAGAGCCTTCAGTTCGTATTTCTTCACGACCATAAGCAACAAGCTTTGCACACCTTGCCAGATCAAGCTTCTCACTAGCTCTTACTTTGGCAAACATTTCTGCTGGCATAACATTTCACTTTGAACCAGTATCAACTTTGAGCTCTACAGGTATCCCACTAATCAGAACAGTACAAAATATTTCATTCTTTGCCCACAAATCTACTGCATTGACTGTTTCACCAAGCACTGACACACCATCAACATAAAAAGTAGGGTCACTCTAGTTGATCATCTTGCTTCTTTGAATGCTCCTTTTTAGTAAAAGAATGTGCCCCTTTTGATTTACAGAACCTTTTAAAATGATTTCACTTTTTACATTAGTGGCACTGCTGACCCAAAGCTAAGCACTTCTCTTGTTTTGGCTCATGGCTACCTCCACAATTATGACAGTTGACTATGCGGCTTGTCACAGGTTTTGCTGACTCACCCCTCTGCTTCACTGAGCATGCTCTGGATTTTACTGGAACTGCCCTGCATTTTGCTAGAAAGGCTTGGGGTGAGGCCACACCCTCAGGCCTGTATCTTTTAACCTTGTGCTGCATAATATCAACATTAGCACTGAAAGGCACTGCAAGCGTGCTTTTCTCATTTGTAAGCACATTTGTATGCTTTTCTGTGAGCTCATATATCTGAAAAATCTGTATGACCATATTTAAAGTTAAATCACTGTCTTGAAGCAAATTCTTTCTTATTGCATCATCTTTAATACCACAAACAAGCCAGTTTTTTTTTTTATCAACTCATCTCTTAAATCACCAAAATCTGCATGTTTTTGCCTTGTTTCTCAAGTCAGTTATATATGCTGCAAAAGTTTCACCAGGCTTTTTATCTCTTGTGTAAAATATATGCCTTTCCATTTTAATATTCATTTACAGTTTACATATTTCTCTTAATTTACATTTTAAGCACTCATGGTCTTCCCACGTTTCAGCTGATATCACAGGATGATGGTCTTCCCCCTCCTCTGCATCCACAGTTGGGACATACACAAATGAACACTCCCTTTCAATGGCTTCTGAACCAGCTAAATTAAGCAGAATAAGTGTCTTTGCATGTGCATCTTTGTTAGAAAACGCAGCCTGCATGAAAATATCGTACTCTTGCTCAAACACTCTCTAGTTTTCAGCAACATTATTATCAAATACAAGTGGATCAGGTTTGTGAAATCCTTCTGCCATGCCAACAAAATGCACTCATATTTACATATAAATGCACACATACACGTACCAGGTACTCAAAAAATATTTAATTACACAACGGTCTCTTTGAAATGACTGTATTCTGTGAAATAACTGTACTGTAATACTGAACACACTTGCAAACACTTTGCACACTTCGGATATCTCAAATAGCTTTAGTTAATATGAAAAAGAAGCCTGTAGCCAAAAAATACAGTTGTTTCCCTTTTTTACACATTTTGATTCCGAAGTTATTTCAAGCATTTTTATAAGCAATTAGAATATTGTATCAATATCTCATAGTTTTGAACATTTCATTTAATTAGAAAGTCATTTTGAATGTTTTGAATGCTTAGTTTTACATTCGTTGACTAAAAAATCATTTAAATGGGTTTTAGTACCTGGATTTATCTTTCTGACCTGTTTGTGAGTTGTTTGACCCTTACTTATGATGACTCACTTCTGTATATTCCTCCCATTATGGCTGTGTGCCTCATGGTCTTGAAGAAGTTTCATTAGAGATCCCATTCTGACACCATATCACTCATCTTGTGTATTCAAATAAGATGATGTGGTTGGGTGTTCATTTAAGTAGTTTATTATACACAAACATATCAGGATGCATGACTGGAACATTAAACTTAAACGAACTAACTAACTGACTGACTACTATACACATACATGCTTTCACTATGGCTGCTCACTCAAAATGGCACTCTTGCTTGCACATGCTCAGTACTTATATGCACGTGCCCATAGACTGGAATAGCTCTTAAAGTACACACAGACTCTGATCTACATAGTGCTGCTGGATGACATGTCCTTTTGTAAAATGGACTGTATCTCCTGCATATATGATTCTGAGGTGGTTTTAAAAATCATAAATCAGGGAAATAGAGAATGAGAGACTCAAACCCAAGAGTATATGGACTGAAGCTTAGTTTAAGGTGTCTTACCATCTTACAGCATTAATGTTGTGTTCTGAAACTACTACACATCTATACTTCTACCTATATTTTCATCTGAAGGCCCCTTTATGATCTATTACTATAACAGTATTTCCTGTTTACTTAAGACGCGGGATCCCAGAAAAATTATTTCAAGGAGCAAAAATTGAAAATCATGGAGAATTCTCCTTTTCAGCATACTCCTCCAAAAATCTAGGCTTTCTCCTGTTTTCAGGTATATATACACATTTGTAGCACATAATGAGGTATATCTTACACTGCAATCACTAGCTGATATCATTTTTGGCCTACTTTAGCTGTACACAGCAATCAGCAGTTGATTTTATTTTATTCTATTTTTTAACTCCACAGATTATAAATGGACTTTGCCTGAACCCTTTCAATCCTCCTTCACATAATAACTTATTCTTTGGGATAAACAAGGCAGTTGGTGACACAATCATTTATAACTTAACATTGTGTTTTTTTTCTCTGAATGTCAGCTGTTCTTTTCTGGAATCTGTAAGGGTTGCTGAGTTATACTGGGTCATGATCATAGGATCATAGGAGGTTAGTAGGCTAATGACCCCCGAGCCTTTACAAACTTAGCCGAGTTCAACCCATGTTCCTAAGGGTGTCTCGTTCAAGCAGACACTAAAATTAGCACCTATTGCCACTGTTCAAGAGGGATGCACGAGGAACCCCCGGGTCGAATTACGGGTTACCCATCCAATCTTCCAAATTATGCTTAAATAAGGCCAATGAGGGGCTTTGTTTAACATGAATAGGAGCCTTGCTCCAAAGGCAGGGCAACTTCTGTGAGACAAATCTCTCTCTCCAGCAAGTTCTGTTGATGTTGTATATGTCACATACCAGGTTATGGTCCTTTGAGTGAGTGACCTGTATGCCATTTGACTTGTGAATGTGCAGCATTTCCATTAAAGCTGGGTCAGAGATTGCTCTATATGCAAAGCACAGGTTGCATCTGAGCAGTCTGTATGACACAGAGTAAAGTGACAATGACTTTAGTCTGTATAAGACAGATCTTAAAGACCCTGAATTTTCTTTGTAAGGAACCTTTCTGGTCTCTCCAATTGCTGCAGGTGTTTGAAAAGGAACATAACAAAGGGAGAATTGCACTCTATTATTGGCCTGATGGAGGAAGAGTATAGGAGGTTTATAACCTCTCTTTTTTCTGGAGGCAATCCCCTTACTTATGAGCAATATAAAATGCCCTTCTTACCACTGTGGAGACATGTTGATGGAAGGTAAGGTTGCTGTCAACCTGTGTGCCCAGATCTCTCACCACTGATTGTGTGCTTAGGGTATTGCTATTGATGTGGTAGTTTGCAGGAACATCATCCTTGCTGAAAGGGATGATAATGCACTGTTTTGCATTTAGCTTAAGACCATGACTTTGGCACTAGTCATTAGTCTATGTAAAACCTTCTTGAAGAATGTTGACATTGCTAGAGGTTTCAATGATCGCTTCCAGTTTGCAGTCATCAACAAACTTTGTCAGCCACAATCCTTGAGTTTTAGCCTGTATTTCAAAGAAGTAGATTCTGAACAGTAGGAGTCTTAGACTGATCCCTGTGGAACACCACTGGTTCCAGGTTTGCTGGAGGAGGTGGAGTCCCCTATTTTGACCATATGAGTTCTATCAGTGAGACAGTTTGCAATCCACCTGACAGTGTATGGGTTGATACACAGTTGGGTGAGTTTATGAATGATGACTGAGTGGGGGATTGTGTCAAAGGCCTTGCTAAGTCTAGGTAGGCCATATGCACATATTTGCCCTCATATAGGGCTTTGGTGGCTGTCTCAAAGAAGTCCACCAAGTTTAACAGGCATGATCTCCCCTTGACAAAGTCAAACTGGATGGGGGTCAAGCATTTAGAGATTTCCTATATCTTTGTCAATAAGGCCCATGATGATTCATTCCATGGGCTGCAGATAAGACTTGTCAGGCTAATGGGTCTATAGTTCGAGGGTCCATGGATGCACCCCCTTTGTGCAAAGGGATGACGATAGCTGTTTTTCATTCCACTGTGACTAAGCCAGTGCTTAAATTGTGATTGAAAAGCATGCCTGATGGTGATGCTAATTCCTGTTTTAACCCATGTAGAACACAACCCGTGATGTTGTCTGGTCCCATAGAGGCTGCGTTTTTAGCCTTGGAGAAGGCGTTCAAGACCTGCTCCTTGGAGACACTATGTGGTGGTCAGGTGTTAGAGATGCTTTGGGGTATATGTAGTGGGGATAGGGGAGTGAAGTTTTCACTGAACCTGCCTGCCAGCAGGTTTGCTATATCTACAGGTTCTGTATATGTTGTACCATTAACTACGAGTTCAGAGCAAATCTGGACCATACCATTGAGGTTGCGGATGTAAATAAAGAACACCTTTTGGTTATACTTAGTTAGAAAAGCTAATTTGGAGTTGTAGTTAACTTTGGAGGACTTCACTAGGAGTTCAAATTTTTTGTTTAAGTTGAGGAGGAAGTGTTTCCAGTTTTGAGACCATTCCTTCCTACTCTTATACAGCAATTTCTTTCTCCTATTGTATAGCTTATTAATGGCAGTTGTCCACCAGGCAGGTTTGTTTTTCCTTGAAGATCTTGCTTTGGTTCTATCAGGTACAGCACAGTCAATACAATTGTACTGGTGCTCGTATAAAGCATTGATGTATAACTCAGCATAGGTGTCTATTCCATCAGTGAGGGGAGGGACTATGAAGCTATTTGTGCTGTCATGTAAGAGGATGTCATTAGTCTTGGAGAACCTTTTTAGTCTAGTTGTTGCTAAGAGGAGGGTCTTGTGTTATAGTTACTTCTAGCGAGACTGATTTGTGGTCAAATCTCACCAGGGATGACCACACACCGGGGGTGGTGCAGCCATCCCCCATGTTGGTGAGCACCAGATCCAGGATATTTGAGCCCCTTGTGGGTGTGTCAACCAGCTGGTCCAGGGCACTGGAGTTAACAAAGTCCAGAAACCTTTGGGCAAGTGAGTTAGAACATGTATAATTTGCCCACTCAATGGATGGATAATTAAAGTCAGCCAAAACCAGGGTGTTTGTTTCTATCTTAATTGACTCAAGTAGATCCAAGTAGGCTGAGTGGATGTCCTGATTCATGGAGGGGGACCTATAACTGGCAATGACCTGAAGAGCAGTCTTACCTACAGTTAATTGCACCTGAAGTAATTCAAAGGAATCCTGCTATTTAACCAATCTAGAGGTGTATTTATCTTTAATAAATATTGATACACCACCTCCTTTAATTCTCACATCTTATGTTTGTGGTCTGAACACGTGGAAGGAAATATAACTTGGTATAGCTGGGGTGCTCTCCACAGCCTTAAACCAGGTCTCAGTTACTGCACAAA
This sequence comes from Protopterus annectens, assembly GCF_019279795.1. Taxonomy (NCBI): domain Eukaryota; kingdom Metazoa; phylum Chordata; order Ceratodontiformes; family Protopteridae; genus Protopterus; species Protopterus annectens. Next base: position 36,140,013 of record NC_056733.1, on the reverse strand, counting down.
TGTCAGCATCTTCCAAGGTGAGGACTGTTTCCAATGACTGCAGTTTCTGGTTTGGAGTCCTAGCATTTAGCGGCATAAACTTGAGGTTGTTTCTTGAGGGTATTTTTACAGTGAGAATTTTGTTCTTCTGACATTGTCTAAAAAATGTGCTATGGGGGTGGCAAGAGCCTTAGCCAGTAACCAAAATCCCAGGGGTGGCAGATGAAGACCATCTCTGGAAAAGCATCGAGGTCTGTAAACCATGTCATCCCAGGCTGACAGATACTGGATCCCCTTTGAATGACACCAGAAACTTAGCCAATTGTTGAAGTCAATCATTTTTTGTTTGGCTTGAGGTATCATCCTAGGCAAAGGTAAAATGCTGCTTAAGGCCAGACATACCAGTCTGAGACACATAATCAGAGAGCTCAGTCATATCTCTCTTCATATAGTCCAGTAAGGTGTTCCTCAAGTCATTCCCACTAACATGGACTTTGATGGCATCATAATAGAGCCTGTTGTTGAGAAACTTGAGTGTGTGTGTCATGTTGTGGATCCTAGCACCTGACAGACAGCTGATCATGACTTTTTCCTTATCCAACTTGATGAGAGCTACATCTGTGTGTCTTACAATTGAGTCACCTATGAATAAGATGTTTGTTTTTCTGTTTGTGTTAATGGAGCACTATTGGTCCAAGAAGAGTTCTGTCAGTATTTACAACTATTTCTTGTTTTGAATTCTCAAATGATTTTGAGAAACAAACTGAAGAGAAAATTATTTACAATTTGCTATTCTTTTTGTGAATGAACACCTTTTTCTCCTTCAAGCTTCTCTTTACATGAAAAAAACATGCTCTTAAATATGCCTCAAAGTTATAAATTTTCATCATGGAATAAAATTCAGATTTTGGAGGATTGGTGGCACACTTTTATTTATCAGGAGATTAGAAAATTACTGAGAATTTTCCTCTTCACTTTACTGCACAAATTATCTGGGAATTTAAAACAAGAAAGAGGGAAAATGAGAATTTATTAACTTGTAAATACATTATCATCCATTAATCTGCTACCTACAACCTGTAAGCAATGCTGATAATAACAGCAGAAATGACAGAGTTGAGTCTGTTTTATGTCAAGTGACAGATTACACTTAACTGGCATGTCTAGTGTGTTTAGTATGTTGATCTGAGCATTATGTACTATTTGCAAGATGTTTAGAGTATGAGTTATTCTGTTTCTTCTCATTCTTTTGTTTTCATCTTATCTGTCTTCATTGCACTCTTTTAAACTGAAGCAACAAAATCAATCCAGAAACCAAAACCTCTATTGTTGTTTTATGAGTTTTTTTTAAGTAATAAATGTATGTTTTGAGCAGTAATCGACTCTGAAGTCTTTTCCCACCAGTGTGACTGTTCATTGCACTCTTCCACAATTCTGGCAATTGACTTTGACACCTTCTAATGAAATGGCCGAAATCCTTTTTTTCATCCCTTAAATAATGGAAGCAACTTGTCTTTCCCTAACTGTGTTCTACTCTCTTTCTCCATTTACTTCTAGCATATACACTACAAATCAGAAATTAACTCCATAGAACATTCTTGGCATAGAGAAGCTGTTTTAATACTCCTGGAATTATATAACTGAGTTTCTGTCTTCTATATACCATATACTTTCTTGTATAGAGGTTCCTCAAAACATACATTTCTTTCTAATTTACATCCCAATGCCTCCACATTAAATTCGATAACTTCAACTTATTTTCCACTTTTTCTTTTTATCATACACATCCAGATTTATCTATACTCCTGACTGCTCATATCTTCTATGAAAAACAAGGACATGCACTTCAAACTGAATAACACCTTCTTTAGGCTGTACCTTGAAAATGACCTATGCCATCTTTTTGTGTCATGCTGTATAAAAAGCCATTCCTGGGGATTCAATAAACCTTATGTAGGTTTCACACAAGGACTACATGTAGTTTATATGTTAGTATGATGAGCAGCAGCAATAATCACATATTAATGCTGCTTCTCATACTTATATGAATACAAGTGATGTTTCATGGTTAGCAACAGTATTGTCGGCCAGGAAACCATGCAGAAAGAAACTGCATGTAAGTTTGCTAGCGGGCAAACCTACTCAATGAGATTGCACAGGCAGCCACAATGATAAGGGTGAAAATACTGCAATAACAGCAGTTTTAACAAATTTAAGAAACATGTACCCAGAGAAATATACACTACAGCAATTATTTGCAGAATGAAATAATAGATAGGAGGGTCACCGGCAAGGGCAAATACAAGTGAAACATAACTCTAAGCAGGGAATGTGTGCTGCTGAAAGTGGGCACAGACATTAATGATAGGAATGAAGAAAGAGGCGGTCATATATGTACACTTCCAATACAAGTCAGTAGCATAACATTAAGCACATGTGTAGAGAGCACAGTGCATACTACTGTTTACACCTCCTGTGACAGTATATTTATATCATCACACAGGACAGTATATATGTGATGGTCACAAAAGGTTACATGTTAATAGAGATGAATATGGGGTATGTGTACTTTCTGAAGATCGGCAAAATGACCTGCTTGAATATGACTGAAATGTCTCCATACCTCTCAACCAATCATGGATACATAGCAAAAGACTTATGGACAACTGTAGACAGAAGTAGGCACAATCAGCGACAATTTTAAAATATTAACACCATTAATCTCTGACACTGACAGAATATGTGAGTTTAAGTTATTACACATGTTCTGCAGGAAAAGATACGTGCAACTGTAATGATTGTCAGTATTCTGTAAGAGGAATTTGACATCCCTTCTCCAAAAATAACTTTTTCAGATGGGTTAAGAGGGACACTGTGAAACCTGGAGTTGAAATAAGGGGCAATCCTGGCCAGTTGAGAGGTTTGTATGACACATAAGCCACAAGCCATACCTGCATGAATTAAACCCATGCCATCAGTGTTGACACTGACCTGTATACTTACTGGGTGCATCACAGAAAGATCTATTACATATGCATCTTATGGAACACCTTAAGGGAAGTCTGCATTGTCAAACCCTAATGGCTATGCATCCCAAAGAATAGTTCTGTATGACCGATAAGATGTGTGGGAGCATCTTGTGCCAAATGTGATACACTTGACTAAAGCATCCCTGGCTGAGATAGGTATCAGCCATATGGATAACGACACTTACAAACAACACACTATTATGAGTGGATTTCCTAGACGCAGCTGGGTATTGTATGTATCTGCTGCATGTAACGTTAATGGATATTGTCTGAAGCATCTACAATTGATGTTTGAATTATGAAGTGATAAATTATCATGAATGTTACAGCAGTATGTGAGACTGATATATCAACTATGCCCATGTGCACAGAAACTACAGCAGTGAAAAGTCTAGTGTCAATGAGTGAGGATGATGTTCACTTACAAAACAGTACATGGAGCACCCTGGATAAGCACTTGTCAAACCTCAAGATGTGTGCCATGCAACACTGTCCCCCTGACATTGCCAGTGAAAATGTTATACTGCCATGGAATCCAGATATGCATGCATGAATGTTCATCAAAATTTCAAGTTGTAATATTGATATGATGTACCAGTATGTCTGTGGTGCTGTACAATTACACTATAGCTGTACCTAGGATAAAATTGGACTTCATAGGTTCATAGGAGAGTACTAGGCTAATGTTTGAAGATCCCATAAAAGCCTAGCCATATTTAATATGAGTTTCACAATTTTTAATAACTCATTGAATGACATTCACAAAGGTATAACTCTATGTTATGTTATCTAAAACCAACTGCCTCTGGCCATGAGGGACATGAGTGCAACACCAGGAGTACAATTATGATTAACCAGCCATTGATCTAGTTTGCACTTGAAGAGGGTCAGGAAAGGTCTTTGCTTTACATGAATGGGAAGCTTGTTCCACAGAAGAGGTAGTGTATGACAGATGTGTCTATCTTTCCAACATTATTTATTATGTCAGAGGCTAGGTTAACATCCTTGAAACTAGTGACCCTTGTACAGTTTACTCCACCAATGTGTAAAATTTCCATCAAAGCCAGATTGGAGGCTGCCCTATAGGTCAGACACCAATCAGCACCTAGTAGTCAGTAGGAGACAGAATACAGTGATAGGGCTTTCAGTCTTTTTACATAGGACTTGATTTTTACACTTTCCTAGTGGAAAACTCTGGGGTTGCTCCAGCTGTTGCAGATGTGGTGAGATGAGGGCCAAGTACAATGTAATTATAACATCCTTTGATCTGGATGCCATGCCTATATTTATGAGTTTTTCCAGCTAGAAGGGATTTGTCACCACTGTGGACACATGGTGGTAGAACTTTCTATTACTACCTACCTGAGTACTCAGATCATGTACTGCTGGATCTACTCATAGGGGTGTGCTATCTATACTGTTATAAGCATGGGTATTTACTTACAAAATGGAATAATAATGCTTTATTGGCCATTTAGTGCATCTCCATGGATCTGGTAACAATCATTTGTGTGTTTTTTTATTTTGTGCAGTATATCAATAATGTTAATTGATTCAAGAATGTCCATGATTTCCAGTCATCCACAAAGTTGATCAGACAAAGGCTGTCAAAGTTTACCTTGACTTCTGGGAATTAAATACTGAACAAGAAAAGGCCTAGTACAGAACCCTGTGGTACTGCTGTGGTCGCTGACCTCTTGCTAGGGGTGAATTCACACATTTTGACAATATGTGTACTGTCAGTGACCCATTTGGTTACCTAATTGGTGATGTAGGGGTTTATGTCCAGTTGAGACATTTTGTCTGCAATACCCGAGTCAAAAACTGTCAAGGAATTATGAAGTCAACCAGACAATTTATTAGTAGCATCCAAAAACACACTTAAAACACATGTTAACCCAGGTTTTGTCCTCAATTCAAGGACTTCTTCAGAACAATGAATAAAATCCAGTACACATTTAAATAAACAACTCTTACATCACTAATTGATGTCATTATTCAATAATACCTAACTGAACAATAAATTTCATAGCAAAACTCATTGCAATAGTCTTAAAGGAGCCACATTGCATCACATTAATTGGAAAACGTAAACTAGTTTGTATATACTAATATAGTGAATCCATAAAGTATAATATATAAAAAATAATAATAAATAAATAAATTAAAATAATTAAATATATACATGTTGTAATAAATCTACTCTACTTATATTATCCTGAACAAACATCCAGTTTGGTTACAACTTTTCTTGTCTGATGTTATTTGGTATGTATGCAAAGGGGAGAACTATGTATGGGGCATTTTTGTTTGCATTTCAAAAAGAAATGAATGTTGGAGAAGGGACATAGGAATGTTAGGATTAGGTAGGTAGGGTAGGTGAGGAAGCAGTTGCAGACAAAATGGACAAACAACTTAAACACAGGGATGGTGTTGGACAAAAAAGGTTGGGGGACATTATAATTGGGGATAGGTAGGAGGCTTCAGAGGCACATGCCCATCAAGCATGGGAACACTGAGAATTTGATCCTCACCTTCAGTACTATCATTACTGTCCCCTTCCTTAGTTCCCTATCAGATTGTTTGACTACTAAGGAACAATCTCTCCAGATGGCTGAGGTGAACACCAGCACCAGTTTCTATCACATCCTGTACCATCCCTGGCAGCTGCTGGTGGGAGATGTAATCACCACCTCCACCAATACTATTTTCACCTCATGCAGACCAGAAAAAGTTAAAAAGGGCCCTAATACCCTTCTCCTTCATGCCTGGAGTCTATCATCTGCAGAGCAGTAAAGACTTGCACCACATACAGATGCAGAAGAGCAGCAGCTGCCCCTAACATTCTTGTTCTCTACTGTAGTTTTTTCTGGCTGTATTCCAATAGATTTTGGAATACAAGGCAAAAACCTACACTATGTCTACATGATTGCTTTATACCTTGATGCATAGCTCCACCATCCTGTAATGGTCGATTAGCTGCTTATGTTGTAGTTAGCATGCCACAATGTTTACTGTGTTTGCACAGCTCTGAATACAAATTAGCATGTTACTGTCTGCACATCTCACCATGATGCATATATGGTTTTAGCAAGTTGTTTAGAGTATATTGAAACTTACCTGTTGTTTAAATATGCAAAAGAAAAAACCTCTGGTATTCCACCACAGCAAATATTCACCACGATAAAGTTCTATATCAGGCAACAAACAAATTTAATAGTTGAAATAAAAACAACAATAAAATACCAAGATAATGAAATGATAAGTGCTTTCAGCTATTTAGCATTATTCAGATCATTATCTTTTAATTACAACACTTCATATTTATATTAAAAACTGACCAATAAAATTTAAAATTAGTTAGCTTCTTATCCAATCATATCTATTTGTTCTCATTCTTTATTAGAATATACAATAATCTTTCTTTAACATTACTAAGTGACCTATGATCATGATTTAAAATTGGCACCAAAAATATGCTAATGTACTATCTTTTATATCAATCTCCATTGGTTGCTAGTCTCATAGCGTCAACCATTGGCATTTTCCTTCTAAGGATTGTGTTTGGCCCATCATGTGTTTCCTCTTTTTTAAAGTCTCTAACTCCTGCTGGAAACATAATTCACTGGAGGTTTTTCATCTCACTCTCACCATTTGGCCCTTCACTATACTAGGCTTTTATTTGTGTGGATGGTAACTTTGATAATCTAAGTAAGAAATGGAAAATGTTGGCTTCTGATATATTACTGACTTAAAACAATGCTCTGCAAAATTTTTACAGATGGTTACATTGAGGTAACTCACAAAGTCAGACAACCAGCAGTGTGTGAATTTTAAACATTCCGTTGTAGAGCTCAAAAATTCAGTAAACGTAGACAAACATTCTGGTTCACCTTTCCATATCAAAAATATGTCATCTAAAAAACACTGATGTATGCACACATGTTGAAATCAATCCTTTACATAAACATACCTTGTGTCCCATACATACATCACCATGTTGGCATAAGTTGGGATTCAGATTGTGCCCATTGCAATATAAGTTCTCTATTTAAAGTACTTGCCTTCAAAAAACAAATAACTGTTTTTAAGTACAAACTCCAAAAATTCACTTAAAATTCTTATATCATGATAGGTAAAGCACTTGCTCTCCATCAGGACACCATTAAACTAATCGACTCCAACAAAGTGTAGAATACAAGAAAAGAGGTCATTTATATAAATTGTAACAAAAATGACATTCTGTTCAAATATAATTTGACTCTTGACTTTTAAGAAATGCCAGGAGTCTTTCAAAACATAACATTTTCATCAAAAAATGGCTTTAACTTGTGATCAATGTAGTTCACATATATCTCAGTTTTAGATTTTCCTGAAGCAATTACAGGTCTCAGTGATAGGGCCATGGAGAGCTTATTGCCATCGGGGATGCTAAAAATCCCTGAAATAATAGCTTTGTCAACTTGAAAGAATTTAAACAACCTAGGAGAAATAAAATTTTCCAACAACTGATCATAATAATATTTATCAATGCACCTGTATGCAATATGTGCTTTAAGTGACACAGACTGGTACCTAGAAGTTTCCATTAACATTTCAGTCATTTTCCCAACATAAGCATGACTTCTCCCCCTTGTTAGGTTTCATAATGTGAATAATCCTGTTCTGTTTTAGGGTTAAAAGCAATCTTAGACTCAACCCTGGACAAGGTATAAAAATATGTGTTTCCTTTCATATGCAGCTCAGTCTCATACACAGTTTCCTAAACCATTAAGTGTGGATTTGGTGGGGGGGGGGTAAATGTGCTTTTCTTAGTCAGTACTAGATGATCGCTGGAACAAAAGTAAATCCTTTTCTGAAAAAAAATCAAAAAAGGCTGGAATAATCTTCATTGTACTGTAGTTAAAGATGTTAAAACAACCTTTTTTGATGAGAATTGAGTTCTGGCTTATACAGGTTGTCCTCATCTCCTTGTTTTCTGCCTCCTCTTTCCTCTGTTGTTGTATGAGTTCCTTCCTGATTGGTGGAATTCAAATTCACCCTGATGGTTCTGTAATAGCTGCTGGCTGCTATCTGTTCTGATCTGTTTAATGGGAAATTCTTAAAAAAACAGGATTGTTAGTATCCTTGGCATCACTAATGCTTTTACCATCAGTGTAATTATTGACTTCTGCTAAAACTGGTTCATTAATTTGGTTGTCACATTGATTGTCATGAATTTACATTTTCTTAGAAGATGGGCAAGGACATACTTTACCCTGCTTGGAATCTTTCTTATTGCACTCTAACCTCGTCTATTTCCTGTTAATGTTGATTTTGCACTTCTTATAAACATAATGAAAAATGGCCTCAAAATCATTCTTCTTAAATTCCAACAACAAATCAGCTTTAATTGTTTAGTCAATTTTTAATGCACTTATTTATAGTTTCAAATGTTTGTAAGTTATGCCATATAGGTATGTCCATAATTTCTAGCCCTTTACATTATACAGTTCAACAAGCTCAAAATATAACGTGGAGTCACTCATGATAGCACTGGAAAATTTCCAGACCATATGCCCCCTACATGCCAATTCCTCAAACTTTCTTTAAGAAAAGCAATATCCAGCTGCAAGTCTTATATTTAGTAACCCTTTTTTCAAACATTTTAACTGAGACTCAAAATTTAAATGTTCCACTACTTTGTATCAGTACACTCCACTGATGCTCTACAAGATTTTGTTTATCCAAGCAGTCATCCAGTGTCACTATAATATGGAGCACTAGTTACAGAGGCAGCACCCACACCACCATGATTGCTTACATTTAGTATATCCTTCACTTGATGCGTGCTGCCAGTCCCATGCTGCACGCTCTGTGCTGGAGTAATTGTGTACGTAAACAAAGCAATCTGTTGTGTAAGTTGCATTAAAAGCAGTGTACTTCCCAAAGTCTGCTGCATCTCCGCCATTTAAGGTCCTCCCAAACAGCACGTGGTGTATTGTAGTTTATCACAAGTAGTTGAATTCAGTGTTTCACCATAATTTGATGTTGCTGCAGTATTTCCATGGTTAGTAAAATTAATAAGCAGTTTACTGAATTTGACTTGCATGCTAAATCATCTGAATTTGTAAATTAGTGCCATGATAGTGCTGATAAAGTATTATTGGAAAGCTTATTTAATCCAACTTCAGTGGCAACATTAATGCATTTAAAAAGTTAGGTGATAGGGATAAAAGGAAGTTCTCGGCGTTCCATCTACGTAAGAAACATGTTTGGCTCAGAATGTTTTACTTTATCATTGTTACACAAGTATGGGGCAATGAAAGCAGCTAACGTGGTTCTGTGGTTATGTGTAAAAATGATAATGATAAATCTGTGCTTGACTAACTTTCTAGTACAGAGTTACCAACAAATTGAAAGAAATTAAATGGTGACTGCATACAATTCACTAGATGTTGCACTGAACCTTTGGTTGATAGTTTGATTTTTAAAAATTTATATGATTTTTTCACTGTTCGTCTTCTGAAAACTGGTACAATTTTTGGTATCCCAAAGATATGTACGGGTGAAAAAAAACATACTTTTGTCTAACAGCATCAGTAAGTACATCAAAAACAGAACTATTGTTGTTTAATTTAGATTCAAAATTTAAAACTCACAGACACATGCACCTTGTTAAGACTCTTGGAACTTTTTAGATAAAATTCCCAGAGACATTGGTGCTGAGCTCGTCAGTGAGTATTTAATAGCTCTTTTTTTTTCAATGGATGATATAGTTGTCATATATATGCTGATGGATCTGGTACTTA
>NC_056733.1:36097714-36122714 GCF_019279795.1 Protopterus annectens | reverse complement strand
TATATATATATATATATATATATATATATATATATATATATATATATATATAAAACTACAGTATACAAAAATAGTTGCTTATTTGATCAAACCCACAAAACATAAAAACTCAGTTAAATAAAAATGTCATGTGCACTGAAATGTATCTTCAAAAGATTGTTATGCAGGAGGAAAGCCCCCCCCCCTGCAATCCCCATGTGGGGGGCTTTTCCCCATATCCCCTAACTGAAATATACTAATTCTGCAGAAAGCTTAGAAAAGAGAATCCTCCTAACAGACTGAATCACTGCTGCTGCACAAGACATGGAGGTACAATCTAGCTCTGTGGAGTAGTACTACTGAGTAACATTACTTTGCATTATCATTCCTGTGCTCTAAAACCAAATCAACAGTCATTATTTATAAGCTGACATACTTGTGATCCAATGAGATTTAGTCATATGTGGTTTAGGTCAAATAAATTTTCTATCAAATAAGCCACTATTTTTTTTAGATCAAATGAACTTTATGTCAAATGAACCATAACCGTATATGTGTACATATAGATATAGATCACGCTATGTTATGCAGTGTCAGTGATGCAATAGGTAGCACACTCACCTTTGGTTTTGAATGCTGTGGGTTCTATTCCCACAGCAGGTGGATTGATTGTTGACACTGCAGTCCAGCATGGGGGGGGGGGGCTAAGTGTGCCATCCTTTAGATCAGATGTTAAACGGGGTGCCATCTACTTGAATTATTTGCAGCTCAGGTGGAAGTTCCCTGATGCCTTGGCCAAATTTCCCCTAGTAGTATAAATACCACCATGGGCTTTCCCTGAAAAGAGGTAAAGAGGTCACTTGTCTAACAGGATAGACCTAGTTAACAAAGACTAAATAAATAAATTAATGCATACATATACACACACACACACACACACACACACACACACACACACACACACACACACACATATATATATATATATATATATATATATATATATATATATATATATATAGATATATAGATATAGATATAGATATACAATCTCTCTCTCTCTCTCTCTATATATATATATATATATATATATATATATATATATATGTACTTTAGCAGTATGCAGCTATTAGAAGGCATCTAGAAGATGCTGCAGAAAGTCTTTACACCTGTAACTAAGCCATTAATATGTTCCAGTCTTCATGAGAAATGAGGGTTTGAATGTAATTACAGTAATATTTCTCTTGCTAGATGTGATGTCATTATTAAAGTGCAGTATATAATGGAAGAAATAGAATGGGCTTCATCGAGTATGATTGGTACATTTGATAGGTAATGATTTGGGAATAATTCCAAAGTGGCAGTTGATATATAGAATAAGAGAAGATTTGATTACTTTGAAGAGGTTATATCCGGGTTTGACTATTGTGTGGTCCAAAATAGTACCATGTTATTTTGGAGGAATGCTGGCAGTTTTATGGCATTAGAGTGGGCTTGGCGGTTTGTTAATTGTAGGCTGGCAAGGCAACTGTTTAAGTTGGGTATGGATTTTGATGACAGGGACCCAGTTTGGTTAAGAGAAGATGGAGTGCATCTGAATGAGTTTGGTTTGAACTTGTTTAATTTAAATTTAGGTTTATTTTTGGAGGGTTTAGTGAAAGTCCTGCAGTAGGTGCGGGGGAACAGCCTGAGTCAGGCTGTTGGGCAGAGAAGAGAGGCAGCTTGTTCCTCTTCTATTTATTCCCCCTCTGGTGTTGGGTGCTTGATGCAAGGAGTTTGGGGAATGAAAAGGAGTGGTAGGATGCTGCTTTGATAAGTATGCATAAATGAGCGCTGGTGATGGCTCTGCTTATTGGACAGGGTCAGTGGCGATACACTGCCATGATGAATGTTCATGTTGTGACTAATAAATTAAAAGTTTTCAATACAGTATGTCGAAAGTTTAATAAAAAGTTGTCAAATGCCATTTTGATGTGGTGTGGTTTTATTGAAAGGGATAGGGACAAACTTTATTTAAACAAGTTTAGTGCTTCATTCCATACACCTACAGACTTCCTCAGAACAACTAGAAAAGGAAGTTCTCGGGTTTAAATAATTACAAATTACATGATGTTATTAATTATACAGCTATTTAAAAAGTATTCACACAAAGCTCTACATCTAATTATAGTAAGACTATAAAAATGAATAAAGAAAATAAATTCTAAAACTATTATAACATAAAAAAATTAAGAAAAATATTATTGGAATATTTTAAGAATGCTGTGAGACAAGAAAGGTTAACAAATAATTCAACTGTTGAATAAATAATGAAAATGTGCTGCAAGATGGCTGACACTTGAAGGGCTCTTAGCTTTAATGCACCTTTATTAAACTTTTCAAAAACTAAAACTCCTTTAATTATCCTTTACTTATCCTTAAAGGTCAAGACAGTGAGCAGATGCCTTAATCTACATACCTACTTCATAAATCTTTTCTCGAACAAAAGGACTGGAATAATTTTTTTGAAGCTTTTTTTCTTTCCCTCCTTCAAATCAGGTTTCCTGAAACTTCCTCCCTTGAGGCATGACATAACACCACAGGCTTTTCCATGTACTGCGGGTGCTAATGCAATGGGTTTTGCGCCTCAGAGGACACCTTTAATGCTATCTAGGAAGCTTACCATGTTTACAGTATACCTAAAGGATTTTTCCCAAACACGTTTATTGGATTATCACTTGTGACATAGGCAAATTTACATTCATATGAAAGTAATCAAACTACATTAACATAGCAAACTTTATACTTCACATATATTGCTATATATCATATAACCTAAGCAATATTACATATATTATTCAATTCCTACCTTTTTTTAAACAAGAAACATCTTTATTAAACCATCAGTTATTACATAGGCAATCATACATTTATATAAATGAAAACAAACCCCACGGACACAATCCTCGTCGCAAGCATTTTACATCACAAGCCATACTGACATATTCCCAGTTGAAAACATTATACATCCCTTATCATCTTCCCAATCTTTTTCACTCAAATATGACATAGTTCATTTAAGTCCTGTAACCTTTTAGGCCTCATTCCTCCCTTGTATGTATTGTTCCCACATTTCCCAGTTTTTCCTATGTAGTTTGCTCCTACCCTTTTGTAAAGATCTCATTTCCAGTTGTTTTATCTCTGTTACTATAGTCATTACTTCCAGTATAGTTGGTTTAATAAAGTACTCAGACTTAATTTCATTGATTCTCAGCAACAGCAGCAAAGCCTATACAGTATAACAGCAATAGTAGACATGATGACACATAGCTCAAAAAGAAGCATTTTCACTGAACCTCCCATAAGCAAAAAACAGAATATTCTTACCCTGTTCAATAAGTATCAAAGGTACTTTAACATGTATTTATTTATTTATTACAGTTTGATGACCGGGATAGTCCACTGGGCCTGGAAGAGCTTGTTTTCAGTGGAGGTCTGGGGCGAAAAGCTCCACAGGATATAGACAATTTTACAATAGTTATACAAAAGTAAATAAAATAGTAGAACAGTAAAAAATACAGAGACAATATACATTTTTTTAAAAAAGTCATAACATTTCTAATCCTAGGTAATGATTTAGAAAAGTGAGAGTCATGTAGTCTAAACATATTAAAAGTACAGGCATTTCAGATGAACAAACATAAGTAAAACATTTGTGTACAGATAAAAAAAAAGTTTTATTTATTTATTTTTTTTTGGAAGTTAGAAACATGAGGAGAGGACAGAGAGAAAGTGAGGTGGGAGAGGTAAAAGGTGGTATATAGTGGAGAAAGGGAGTGGGTAGGGGCAAGTTTATGAGGTATAGGGTAAGAGAGGAAGTAGAGGCAAAGGGTAAGAGAGCACAGTGATAGAAGGTTGAGGTATATAGTGCTGTTAGAGTTCCTGTGGTAGGGGTACAGGAACATTCCCACTTTGAAAGGAGGTGAGATTAGAGAAGAGTTTTGAAGTTTGAGTGGCTCTGAGTATTCCGAAGGGTGGTAGGGAGAGAATTCCAGAGTTTGTCTAGGGAGCAGGATAATTGTAGGTGGCCAGGGGGTTGACGAGGCTTATATATGTTAAGAAGATTGTGGTTTTCTGATCTTAGAGAGCATTTGGGAATGTAGGGGGTTAAAGAGGTGGACAGAGAAGGACAACTAGAAGGTTTGAATATGAGCTTGTGAGCAGTAGTAAGTCTAAGGAGTTTGAGGTAGTTAGGAAGTTCAAGCCATTTCATGGAGTGGAGAGAGAGAGACAGTGATGTGATGAGTTTCTGGAGTTGGTGGAACATTTGGAGATTTTATTGTAACAGACTTCCAACTTGGCCTGTAAGCATAGCTGAAGATTAGTGAACATCTGCCCAAACTGACATCAATTTAGGCAGATGGAACTGGGGTTTGCATCTCAACCAAAAGATGTATAAATATTGGTAACTTGCGTTTTGTCAGAACAAGGACAAAAGCCAAAGAGGTGTCTTGCATGCAAATAAACATCAGTAATTAGGATTCACATCAGAAAGATAAACACACTAACACTCAGCCCAGTACCTCTGAAACAATATATTTGATGTTCTACCAGCATTTACTAAAAAATAAAAAATACATTTTCTTATGGAGGATATTTCTGCACCTCCCACCCTTGGGGGGTATGGTTATGGCTGCAGCATTCTTTAAATGAAGCCACATTTCAAAGAAATGCAAGGAGGATCCAGTGATGAAAATAAAACTCTACCTGCATTACCTGCATGTCAAAGCAACAAATAAAATGCAGTACCACCTTCACTCATACACTTCACTAGAACAGACTAGGAGCAAAAAACAATTTGCAGATGCAAAACCCTACAGGCAACACTCCTGAAATCATGGTTCCAGTGTAAATGAATCTGTGAAAGCAAACTGTTCAGTCTCAAATGATTCAGCTATAACTGCCAGACATAAAACTGCAAGCACTGTGTTTGCAGGGAGCAACCCCCTGTACTGTGCATACTGCGGACTTTTGCCCTTCATCCTGTTTACATAAGCAAACTGTTACCATAGTCACAATGTTGTGGAAAAAAATGGAAGCATCTTAATAGCGTGAACAAAGCTTTGATCTTACAAGTCCCTTATAAAAATAGGAATAAGCAGAGCACAGAATCTGATAAACGGATTCAAGAAATTAATGACTGGCAAATAAGAAGCTGAGCACATGTACAGAAGTTCAGAAATCACTAATAGTGGTATTTGTTATTTAATCTCTGGTCTTAGTAGATGTGACAAAAATGAACACAATGAAATAACAAACTACTTGTTATATAGTATGTACACAAATTTTAGAATCCTTTGAGGCTGCTGAATTACTGTAGTAGTGATGATATGAAGCAATAATGTCCCTGCATTTATCTCAAGCACAGAAAAGTCAATAGTATTATTATTATTATTATTACTGTTATTATTATTATTGACTAATGGCCCATTGTACAGTAACAGTAAGGCATCCATGGTGTGCATGGTTACATGTTATCATAACATCAGTCCTGGGAGGTCAGACTCTCCTAAAAGGGATGTTATTACAGAATAACACAGTTAGTAACAAGCACTTATACCTACTTCAGAGAGAGAGAGAGAGAGAGAGAGAGAGAAAGAGATGATCATGGCCAACCTAGAAGTATCAATGTGATAAAAGCATTTAGTGCATGCAATACATTTCAGAATAAGAACTACATTCTTCTTATCCTCATTTAAGTTTGTAAAGAGAATTTGTAGTTCTGTACACAAAGTATAGAGAAATCATTCCAATTCTGTGAGTAATAAAGAATTAACAACTTTTTCAATATTGTTTATGATCTTTTAGTACATCGGACCAAGAAAGTACTATTCATGAATAACATTTTTCTCTACAGCATGTGTATTTAGGATATTTCTTCTGTCATAGTTTCTCATAGTCATTTGATGTTCATTAATCTGCATTCTACATTTATGTGAAGCCTTTCTGCATAAAAAGTTTCACAGTACACTCTGTTATATGAATGACTAGATTTGTATAACAAGTATATACTTACCCAGGGTAATGATATTAGAATTACTGCTCTATTTTATATATTTGCATATTATGTGACCAGGTTTGACTCCAGAGTACAAAATATTGCATTTCTAGGTACTATAACCAAATTTCCATCACCCAGAGCCCCCCAGATGATGAGTTCTTCCTAAGGTCACCCACCACACTTGTCTATGACCAAGCTAACTTTCATGAGAGTTGAGGTTTGACCAACACTGAGACGGACCAACACTGCGACCGTTATCCTATTGTATGGGACACAAGGATACTAAGGTGGTTGTAGAGTTGGGATGGGTTTCATTGATGAAAATTCCACTTTTGCCACAGCTGGCAGTAGTCGGTTGTTATAATGCTTCCATGTCCTTTTACCCAGTAATTGTCCGGGTTTAGGATCCAGCATCCCTTGCAATTGAGTGCTGAATATGCTACTGAGATAGCAACAAAAGTCTCCACAAAATGTCCTATCATCTTAGAGTGCATGCATAGTAATATATCAAGCTGCACTGGCAGGGCCTCACAGACCTGAATTGCTGATTTTGTTTTTATAATTGAGACTATTACTGTCCTGTAAGATTATCAGCATGCTTTCCAACTACCTTCCCACTGATTTGTCAGCTGTTCAGGACAGACTGGCAGGACAGCGATCCTCGTATCTGACCTTACTCCTTTCCTGATTTATAAGCCACGTAATGTTAATCACAGATTCAGTACAATGGCTGATAAAGGCATCTTTTTTTTTTTTTTTGTGGCTTTAGTTTCACTCTGCTGAGGGTATCATATCAGATAGTTACACAATTTGCATCCATGCTTCAGACAGATGATTTAGCACTTTCTAGCGTGTGAAATGACAGTGCATGTCAGCTAATAAAAGAATCATTTGCAAAATGAGATTATAGCTAGCACACCTGTGTAAGTGACATAGGAAACACATTCTCAATGACATAGCTATAAATCCACCTTGTACTGTTTGAAGCCATCCTTCTGCTGCTGAACAACTGAACTGTGTGAGATGACGACTTTTGTGTGTAAATATTAAATCACGTTATGACTACACATTATCCCACCAACATGCACACAAACAAATGCAGCAGTTTGCATCAAACTGGGTTCTTAATTATCAAACACCACTCTTTCATGATTCTCATTTGCATAGTCTCCTTTACAACAGCATTTCATTCTACTGTGCCAAGTCCTGTGATACAAACAATGTTTTTGTGTTTGTGTGTGTGTGTGCATGTGTTTGTGTGTCTGAATAAGCAGTCATTGTAGTACATCATGCAGACATGAGAAATAGTCTCTGCTAACCCTGTTCTAAATGGGATTCAGCAGACAATGAGTCATTGTGATTGACAGACCTACCAGTACTAGTAAAATGATGAAACTAAGTGTAAAGCAACCAAGACAGAGTAACCACTATATTTGTTTCTTGTTCACCTGAAAAGTAGAAGAAATGTTTCAGATCTGAATTTTGCAACTACAAAAATATATTGATGCCATTATCTTAATGAGATGGTATCAAGTGCAAAAAGATTTTAACAAATTGTCATATGTAGTACTAATCAGGTCTGTTGTTTGCTGGTCAGGGTTATTTAAATTATTTTTATTTATTAAGGACAGCGCTGAAGTGAATGGGTTATATAGAATCCAAAAAGCCTGAATTGCATATCCAGAATGTATATTTAACTCAGAAGTCATGAATTGTAACTTTGAGATGCACATGGGTGATAGGGCTACAATCCATGTAGGGGGATCAGTGCTGAGATCTGATTGTCAATCTGCTGGGGAAGCGTTAAAGAAAAGTCTGCTATTGGATGCAATGAGACAGTGCAAGATATGCATATGACTCATGTCATGGCTGAAAGTGGTCTCTGGACAAGATCACCTACCCAGTCTACAAAGTTAATAAATAAATTAATAGTGCCCTACTTGCCTACTGCTGAGCATCCCCATTCCTAGACAGGGTGTATAGTCAGTGTGCAATATTTAACAACAAACAAACCCTGAGTTTCCAAGATGAGTGGCGTCTGCAAACCACATTTGGTATCAGTGAAATCTGATGTAAATAATTTATCTAATAGTTTTTATTGGTGTGAATTAATCCCACATAAAGGCTTGTACAGTGACAATTTTAGTATTTGATCAAATGCACTGCATTTAAGATTCAGAAAATCCGCCATAAACGATGCTTATTATCAGTCTATTACTGCTGAGGTAAACAACTACAAAAATATGTTTTTTCCTTGCTATAAAAATATTAATTTATGGTGGCATTGTGTTACAATGGTCAATGTCACTGTTTCATAGCAATAGGACGTAGGGTTCACTCCTGATATCCTCTTACTGTCTGTGTGGAGTCTGTATGCTCTCCATTTTAGCAAAGTTCATTCAGTCAGGGAATCTGAAGATAACACATAAATCATCTTTCGCTACCCCCCATGTATGGTAGAAAAGAGTAACTTCCCTGATGCAGTAAATTCAGTCTTTGATAGCTGAGAGAGAAGAATTTATTTTGTCATGCACATTGAATAGTGATCAGGACATCTTCCTATATCAAGGTTGGTTTCATCACGCACATTGTCACTTGATTGTGATAAGTCATAGATAGTTTCATCATACACAAAACCAGACATTAGATAGTGATCAGAATACTTCTCTAGATCATGTCTGCTTTCAATGTGTACATTATCAGTCACTGGATAGCAGTCAAATCACTTCCCTACATCCTACACAGTGTACTTTAATGGTTTCCAGCAGACTATCAGTCTGCAATGACTGAAAAAAATATGGCAACCGGTAAACAAGACCAAGTGCTGACTAGAAGAACAGATGAGATTCTAGCTACAGACATCATATCAAGTCCTCTTACTGTCCATTTCCCTTCCACTGTTATCTGGAATGATAGCAGATAACTAAGATGTCCTAGATGTACTTGGAAGAGAAAGGCAAGTAACCTTTAAGCTCTGTGCTTCAGACAGCTTATACAGGAAAGTTGCTTGTTTCATCTACTGTGTCTTCTGTATCTGAATGAGACTGTTGGTTACCTCACAGGAAAGGGCACCCTTATAAGCTACAGTTAGTACCCTAACAGAAAAAATAATATGCCAAAAGCACTAAAACAGCTCTGCATCCTAAAGACTTAGCACTGTAGATGCTTAATAAAATAAAAGTCCTTTTTCTCATCAACAGTTGTAATCACTCAGAAAATTATACATAATGGCAGTCATACAGGTCAAATGACAATGTTTCACAGGGTTGTAGAAATCTACATATAACTAGCAAGAAAACACAAAAACACTAACATGTAGCCAAAAAAGGTTTATCAATCCACACAGATATAGCTGATCTGCAGAAGCTGCTGAGATGTTTAGTTTTAATTTTAAGCATTTATTTCCAAGCCATTGTCTCCTGTACCACTATAATCCTTGGGATTATATTATCACCTGAGACGTCTGAATTATATTCCTTGATAATGCAAATGTTTTTCTGCTTTAGTGGGTTAACTAACAAAAAGCTCCTATAGGTTTCAAAAAGAGATTTTCAAATGGTGCCAAAGGGTTACTTTCTAAGTTCTTTGACCAAGTTTTTGTTGCAATCATAAAATAGCTAAATCAGTTAAACAATGATTACCAGAAAATCAGGGGAGCAAAATATTCCAATTTTCTTAAGGCAGTGGCTTGTCTGGAAACATAAAAAACTGCAGAGCAGTTTTACATCTCAGAAGGTACTAGACAAGATACTGTAGAAGCAAACAGTAACCACCTATTCAATATGATATACTCTAAGACAGTCAGCTTGGTGTTCATTCTGAGCATACACCCCCACCAAAAAAAAAATAATCGTTAAGATTTTTTTCTCAAACTCTTTAAAACTTTTACTACTGTGGACATAGTAGGACGATACCTGTTACACATAGTTACACTACACTACAGGACACTGCAAAAACAGATCTGCCTGATGTCTAATAAATCATTACTACAAACAAAACTTCAGCATAGAATCTGCAGTTGCCTAAGGTTAGTTAACAAAGCAGACTGAATCAAATGACAATGCTACTGTTAGCTGTGATCCCATGATCAAACACAGTGACACAGCGCTAACAAAATGGACAAGAAACTAGTTACTCCTATGTCTTCCTGAGCCTCACTAAGGGATATGCCTGGGATGATTCTGGCCTTGCTATAGTTCATGTAGACATGAATGACATGGGGTCCTCCACTCTCAGAGGGAGGTAGCATGCTCCATACCTATTACAGATTAGCAAAATATTTAGGTTTTATGTGTGACCCCCATCTATGCCCAAGATGGCACCACAATTTCTAGAAAAATTAATTGACTTACTTGCTTCCTACCTGGTACCCAGTTAAAGGGACATCATTGGGCATCTCCATGGTATGAATCATGTGGATCACAATCCAGCTTTGTGGATGATGGTTTCCAATATCTATGTAGATGGTATGCATTCTGACTAAAAGCTTTACCATCAGTGCATCTCTGCCCCTTTAGAAAAGTTAAAACTAAAAGACATCTCGAATTGACAACTTCTTCTTTCGGCCTTTCCCGGTTAGGGGTTGCCACAGTGGATCACCTGATTGGCAGTGGAGTTTTACGGTGTCAAGTTGCCAGCCCGGTGCCCAACCTTCCATAGGAGGCACACACATGCACACACTCACACCTAGGGCCAATTTAGAGTGTTCAATCCACCTACAGCATGTCTTTGGGATGTTGGAGGAAACCAGAGCACCCAGATGATACCCACGTGACCACAGGGAGGACATGCAGAATCTGCACAGAAGGCACCCCAGCCGAGAATTGAACCGGAGAACCTCTTGTTGTGAGGTGGTAATGCTAACCGCTGCACCACCGTGGCCGCCCAACATCCCAAATTGACAACAAATGAGATAAATGAAGTGATGGTCTTGATGACTGATGACCAATGTTTAATTTAAAAAAAATGTGCAATTCTAAGGTTTCTCAGACACCGGAAGGTGTGAAACATATGCCATTGCTTAAAATTGATTTAAGAATTATTCCCGCTTCCAAAGTATTTTATTTTATAATGCTTCCCACTACGTCTGACCTGGAAAAACCACAAGACTAGTATTCATCTAAAATTATTACAGTTTTGTTGTATCATTCAACATAAACCACAAAGTACAGAGAATATGAACTCTAGTGACAATCAGCAATGCAGCTTACTGTGCGATAGTCTGTTACAGATATCTCTTGATGTCATCTAAAAAAGATTAAGAATATCTTACTGAGGTTTAGAGATTTCAATTAAAATAACACAATTAGTTCAGTGGCTTCATAACAATTCCACAAATGGAATTATAGTGAATTAGAAAATAAAGAAAAGTCAGCAAAGTGCAATGCTGACTTTAACTGCAATGCAAAAAAAGTGTCTTGCAGGCTATTCTCCCTTTCAACACCCTACACCAACAAAGGGAATTATACCATTTCTGAGATCATACAGTCTTGGGATAAAGGGGAATTTCTTGGGAGTAAAGGGGAATTTCCTTCCCCCAAAACTGCATGACTATGCTGTTAACAGCAGCTCTTCTTGAAGCCATTGAACTAACTGTGCTATTGTAATGGCACATATCTCACACCTTCCAGATGCAAATGGGAGACAATTAAATGTAAGTGACTGACCCATTCTGATGATATCTATAGTAGTCAAAGCCATGTGTCTTAAATTCAATTATTTTACTAATTACTGGGACAAATACATCACCAATAACAAATAGGACCAGTTTCTCCCTGACCTTTTAAACACCAACTGCCCCGCACAGCTTATAAAAAAAAATCCTGTCAGGAAAGTAATCATCATAACTACCACCTGTGAGATCATCACCTGCAAGGCAAAGGGTGGAGTTCAGGTGCTAAGTCAATCAAGTTGCTGGCAGGAGTGAGATAAATTAAGATGGACTAGACCCTGGAAACCAACATAGGCTTCCAGGGCATGGAATATCACCTCACAGTTGGAGAAAGAGACAAATTCTGTATGGGAGGTTGAAAATACCAGCTGCATTTAGATAGTCTTACCTCTGCACACAGCTGTGGTTCTGAAACTAGACTCCTGAGAAGGGATGACCTCTCTTCTAATCTAGAAATGACTCTCAGGAGACAGACTCAAAAGAGAAAACTATTTGAAATGTCATGACCTGCTAGATCAAGTCCCAAAACATGGAGACTGAATGGATGTAAAAACAGACTTATATATACTAAGTCTAAGATTGCCATTTGTCAGAATATTGCATCTTCTTCAAAGTATGGTGATCTTGGAGTTAATATATATATATATATATATATATATATATATATATATATATATATATATATATATATATATATATATATATATATATATATATATATATATATATATATATGTTTCAGGGATGTGGGGGGCTAAGCCCCCACATTGGGGGTTGCAGGGGGACTTCCCCACCTGCAAAAAAAAGAAGTTTAAAGGAGAAGGCAGATATTTGAGATTCACTCTTCTCCTGGATTACTGATATTTTGGTCTGTTGTGCATTGGGTGTGCCAAAATATCAATAGGGAGCCCTACTTGTAAAGCCCCACGAGTACAGTTCAGCTGGCATTTGTGTAAGCAAATAAGAGGGGGTTCTCAGTGCAATTGTGAGTTGCAAAAAAAAAAACTGTCTACTGCTTGTGCATACTCAGCTAACAGCTATTACAAGAATTTGGTCTTCTTGGAGACAATGGGTGTGGTGTTTGATAACATACCACCTATGGATACTATACCTCTACTGGGGGACTTTAACTCATATGTGTGTAATGATGGAAAAACCTAAAGGGTTTTATGTGTATGGAACAGCTTCCTGATCCAAAACAGAGCTGTGAATTGCTTTTGTACTTCTCTATTAATTATGGACTGCTTGTAACAATCATGTTCTAACACAAGGATGCTTAAAAATACATTTAGTACCAGAGCATCATGGGCCAAAGGTAAATAACCAGCAGTGTAGAATTGTCATCAGACACAAAAGCATGCAAACTGCATATGCAGGTCAAGTTAGGTGCTGAGCTGTCAACAGATCACCATTAAGAGGTGAATTAATCAAATGGCTAGAACAGCAGCTGGACAGATGTGAAGAACCCAGATGTTTAGTGATGGTCTGCCAGAAATGCCTGGCTGCTACTGTTGCTGCTGCTGTTGTGCAAAGGAATTCAACTCAGACCTCCATAAGAGCTTTTTCCATTTACCCATGAAGGTGAGTAACACAGATTCTGAATGGACCTTTTTCAAGTCTTTAATGGCTGAGGCAGAAGTAAATAGCTGTGACCAAAAGGTGGTCAGTGTGTTCTATGGTTGAGGCAGAAGCAAGTAGTTGTGACCAAAAGTTGGTTAGGTGTGGCCTATGGTGTTATCCAAGGACCTCCTGCTAGACACCAGCAGTGATGAAACATGACAGATTAAAGGAAGACCTCTTCTGTGCAATGCTTGTGATGAAGGTTCTCTGAATTTGACTGACAGGTACCAATTAGTCATGAATGCAGCAGCTGCCATAATCATCCAAGTGAAAGTCTGAGTGTGGGAGGAGTTTGGCAATGCACAGAAAAAGATGCTCGGATAACCTCAAAGACATTCTTGGAAACCATTTGACAATTCAGGAGTTAAGATATTGCACAGGCTGTTCTTAGGGTGGAGAAATGTTGACCTTGTTTGAAGACCACTCTCTTTTGCCCCTAGCTACATCCACCTCCTTGCATATTGTTACTGCCTCTAATCACAACACAATTCTTCAAAACCCTGCTACACCCACTCTAAGCAAACACCATGCCCCTTAATACTAACACTCTTAACCTACCTATCTTTAGCTTTTCTTTCCCTACTCCAACAAACAAGCTATCATGCATCCACTATCAATTCCCATATCACTTCCATAACATCGTCCACAGCCATTCCTAATAGCACAAATAATTTCTCTAACATATCACCTAGTCTACTTCAAAGTTATACTTTACCCTCCCTCCAAAAATAAAACATTCACAATATAATTCCTAAGTCACTAAGCCTCTTTACTATATAATTAAATTCCCTTTTGTACTCAAATGACTGCCGACCTACATTTCATTCATCTCTCTCTCTGGTGATGTTTATCCCAGTCTAAGTCCAACCTCTACCTCTTACCTCTACCCTAACCCTGAAAACTCACCACATGGCAAAAATATGAAATTAAGTTCCCTCAAGTTTTGAAGCATTTCCAACAAAATCTCAGATTTTCATGCTTAGATTGCAATACATGCACCTGATTTCTTAGCTGCCACAGGAACCTGGCTTACGCCTAACATAAATGATGTCAAGATGCTCCCCCCAAGATATAATTTAATCAGACTAGACAGATTGCATAAAAAAGCAGGTAGAATTGCCTTGTTCTGCAATAGTCTCTTCACTGTTACTAATTACTCTGGCCACACCCCTAAATTCAATAATACTAAACTACTCATAACTATCCTAAAAATAAACAACTCAAAGTACCTGTGTATAGTAGTCATTCGCATCCCCCAGGTCAAAACATCCCAACTCTTGAAAGTATCCTATCTTGGATAATTAGAAATATCTCTTATGAAACAATCATTCTTGGTGATGTCAACATACATTGGCTAGCTCTTACATCTAACTGTCCCACTGCCTCCATAAATTATTATAACTTCTGTCAGCTAGTAGCAACCCCTACAAGGTACGACAAAAACAGCACACTAGGATCAACCTTAGACAACCTAGCTTTATTGGAAAAGGTCACCCAGACTCTGCCACAGCTTGCTGTGAGGGAAAGGTTAGTTTGCATTTGATTTCTTCTATTTCTGTTCCTTTATTGCCTTTTTCTATTTTGTATACTGTGATTTGTTTTCTTTACACTGTGTTTTATTTGTATTCTGCTTTTAATTGCACATTAAAACTTGAAAAGAGACAACAGCTCTCTCTCTTGTGAATCAGGCTGAAATTAGAACAGGTCAATTAAGGAGTCATACAGAAGTTAGAACAGGTTAGTTAAGGTTAATCATCTGAGAACTGAGGGAGTGCAGCTAGGAACTAAAACATCTATTTAAGGAGTAAATTAAAACATTTCAAAGCTTTACTGGAAAAGCTCACCCAGACTCTTCCACAGCTTGCTGTGAGGGAAACATTAGTTTACTTTTGATTTCTTGTGCATTCTATTACTTTACTGCCTTTTTCTATTTTCTATACTTTGATTTGTTTTCTTTACACTGTGTTTTACTTGTATTCTGCTTTTAATGTCATATTAAAACTTGAAAAGAGACCACAGCTCTGTCTCTTGTGAGTCCGACAGAATTTTTCCCTACCCTCCTACCCTGTTACTGTTGTGTTCTTAAAAAACATTGTCTTTCTAGTTGACTGTCTCTTATGTTAATTTAACCATATATCTCCTTCCCTCTCTCCTTTCACTGGCTGGTGTGAGTAAGCACAAAATTATAATTTTGTGAAATCACTCCCCTTCAACTATTTAAATGTATTGGCTATCCCACTATATTCAATAGTACCAGAATACAAAAGTGCCCAACCCTTTCAATCTATCTTGCTCTTTTAAAAATAGTGGATCTCCACTTAAACAGCTAAAACATAATTTACCCACTTTCATATCAAACTGCTTAGTGCACACTGCAGTGTTTAAGATAAACCATTTTTTTCATCTTACTTTACACATCTATTGCAACACCAGCAGTTATTGGAGAGCTCTTCTTCTGCCTCTCAGTAGTCATCTTGAGATTAGTACTTTTTTTGCTCCTGCTGAGAGAAGGAGTATAGGGACATTATTTCCTGGAGATTGCTGATCACCAGAAAGCCTAATAACTGCTTTATAGGTGACAGCTTTGAATCTGGGTTTATATTCTGGCCCTGGTGTCAGAAGGAGCAGAGTGCATTGATTCCTGTTTCTGGTTGGAGAGTGAATGTCTGTTCTTAACGTTCCTGCTTAGCTGGTTGCTATTCAAAGCATCTACCAGAAAAAGTCTACAACCCTGCAGACCCTTGCATCATCTGGGATAAAACTGTGGATCACCAAACAGGCTGTGGCCTGCTTCTTTTCTTGGGATTGGTGCTAACATTTTGCTTCTGGTGAGAGAAGAAGCAAAGGAGCTTTGTATTCCAAAAGAGTGAAGCTGTGGTGAGACCAGCACTAGTAGTATCCAGGCAGTAGCCATTCATACGACTCCCCTCTTTTCATCATTCTTGACACGCTAATTCTTTGTTTTCAGTAAGTACTGCTTGACTTGTTACTAACTTCAGAATACCTACCTAAATACTTATTCCTTAAATTTTCAGGGTCTACATATTAGTTTCCCTTCAAGTGTTTGTGAGTGCTCTGTACAGAGTCAGGCACATTGAGTGACATTTTTCCTGTAAAAGCACAATTGAAACTTCTCCAATACCTAGTTGCACACAGAACAACTAGTTTGCAGTGGCAAGCACTGTCCACATAGTTTCAAACAGGATACTCCTGACAGTGATTGATGTTCTCACTCCAACTGTCTAATCAATAAAAAGGGTCTGTTGCCATGGATATGAACTTTCCTACTGTCTCTGTTACAGGCTTGGTGGATATGGGTATCCTGAGGCAATGTAGAAATTGCCTCATGTTTACTGACAACCAGTTAATTCTCAAGCAAACTGATATGGTATGTGAGAAATGTATTTACACAATGTCACTGGAGGCAAAGCTCTCACATAAAAGTACTCCTAATGTCAATAAGGTTGTCAGTAGTACACACACGGCACCCATCATGTACAATTCAATGCAGGCATATCGATCCACATATGCTGAGGCACTTACATATAACTTTCCTAAACCACAAAGACCTCCTAGATGAAGTACACATAACAAATACCCTCAGCAGCCCCATATACATCTTCAAAACAACACCCACATCAACACATAGAGCTACATCTCATGGAGCCTCTACCTCTAAGCCCATAAGGCAAGCCACCACACAATCCAACTTTCTAGTCATTGGAGACTCCATAGTGAGACAGTCTGATGTCCCTCTCACCAGCTGAGTAAGGAGAAAGTTACAGTCAGTTGATTATCAGGGGCTAGGATCTGCCACATTATGCATGCATTCAGGTCATTGGACCACAATTACCAATATGACTCAGTCATAGTCCATGTGGGAGTAAATGACCTGAGCTATACCTCCCTAGACTATATGAAGAGAGACATCATGGAGCTCTCAGAATATGTGTCTCAGGCTGTTATGAGCCTAGCATTGAGCAGCATTTTACCTTCTCCAAGGATGATGCCACAATACAAGCAAAAGATGATTTACATTAATAATTGGCTTAGTTTCTGGTGTCATTCTAAGGGGTGCAATATTTGTCAGCATGGAAGGAGATGGTCAGCCGACCACGCTGCTTTTCCAGGGATGGTCTGCACCTCACCCTCCCCCCCCGGCTTTCAAATATTAGCTAAAACATCATCTTCCCCCATAGTGCCTTTTTAGGCAATGCCAAACTGAAACTACTTCTGAAATAGCAATTCAAAACCAAGAAAATCTAAAGGAATACTGCTCAGTGTTAGGTGTCTAAACAAAAAACTCCACTCCCTAGAAGCTCTATTTACCCTACAAAATGCTAACGTCAGTGCAGTCACTGAGACATGGCTTAAAGCCACGGAGAGCACACCAACAGTGCAAGGTTATAATATATTTTACGCATTTAGGGAAGCTACTTTACAGGCAGGGGCTAAAGTTGGAGGTATCTCTATTTACTGGTCAAACAGGACAATGCACTTGAGATGCTCCATGTTCAAATTGCCATAGGTAAAATCCAATGCCACATTCTTGCAAGCTATAAGTCCCCCTCTATGACCCAGGAAACCCATATCATGTATTTAAACTTATTAGAAATACTAGCCATCAAACCCAATACCATATTCATGGGTGACTTTAGTTACCCCACTATTAACTGGGAATCCTATATGACACAAAATGTACATCCACAGAGATTCCTGGATTTTGTAAACACAAATGCCATAGACCAGATGGTCAATACACCAAAGAGGGGTGCAACCATACTGGATCTGGTCCTCACTAATATGGGAGACTGCTGCACACCCCCCACTGTAATGCCTTCCCTGGTAAGGTCAGACTGCAAAATGGTCTCTTTTGAAGTAAAAATAAAACCTGGACCCCCAGCTAATCCTGGAATATTCAGGAACTATTCTAAGGCTAAGCTCCTGCTATTTAGTGAGAACCTGTCAAAATTTCAAGCCCCTGTAAACCCTGAGAACACTGTTGCCTATGCAGAACTGTTCACAGGAACCCTGCACAAGCATGTTAATAGCTGCAGAGAGAAAGTTGTACCCACCAGGACGAAGTACAGAACTAACTCAAAAAACAAGCCCCCCTGGTGGCATCACAAAATCAATAGGCTTTATAACAGGAGGAAGAAAATCATGGCAAAAATTAGGAGGTGCAGCACCCAGCAGGATAAAAGCATTCTCATCAAAATAAAGAAACAACTCGGTGGACAAATAAAGTCTACCAAAATCAAATTTGAGGTAAGTTTGGCCTCCCAAGTCAAGGACAACCACAAAGAATTATTTAGCTATGTCTGCAACCTCAAAGGCAATGCACAGTTGTGTGCAGAGCTCATTGTAAATGGAGTTATCTATACTGAGCTAGAAGATATAGCAAACCTCCTGGCTGATAAATTCAGCTCCAACTTTATCCCTCTCTCCCCCTCAACCTTCCCTCGGGAAATATCATCAAATGTAACTCTCACTACTATCACTAGGGAACAGGTCCTTAATGCTCTAAGACCAAGAACACTGCAGCAATGGGCCCAGACAATATCCCAGGATGCCTTCTAAATAGCATGAAACATGACCTATCAGGGTCTCTGGAATTACTATTTAACTGTAGCCTTCAAACAGGCTCTGTGCCTCATGAATGGAGAAAGGCAACAGTCATCCCTCTGTACAAAGGTGGGCCATCTACAGATCCTGGAAACTACAGACCCATAAGTCTCACTAGTCTTATATGTAAAGTCATGAAAATAATTATCATGGAGATGATCGACAGAGATGTAGTAAACCTCCAGACACTTGACTCAACCCAGATTGGTTTTGTTAAGGGCAGATCTTGCCTACTAAACCTAGTGGACTTTTTGACAATGTCACCAAAGCAATGGATAAGGGCAAAATTGTTCACACTGCCTACCTTGACTTGGCCAAAGCATTTGACACAATACCCCATTTGGCTATTGTTGATAAACTCAAGAGTTTAGGTACAAACCCATATGTCACCCAATCGATAGCCAACTGGTTCACAGACAGGACCCAGGAAGTTAGAATTGGAAAGTCCACCTCTACAAAGAGGCCAGTCACAAGTGGAGTCCCTCATGGATGAGTCCTTGGACCTCTCCTTTTTGGCATTTGCTTCTCAGAAGTGAAGGTCAGTGTCAGTGGTCTCTAGCTGACTAAATTTGCAGATGATTGCAAATTAGGAGCTGTCATTGAATCTCACACTGACACAAATGTTCTCCAGGAGGGGCTGACACAGACAAACAACTGGTGTCAGAGCCATGGACTAAAACTAAATACCAAGAAATGCATAGTAGTATCCTTTGGGAAGTCATCCATCCCTGCTAACTATCATACTGACCACACACCCCTTAGAGATGACCCAGTAGTCAGGGACTTAGGGACACACATAGATAGCAATCTAGAATTTGACCATCATGTGTTTACAGTGATGAGGAAATCATTCTATGTTGCACAACTTATAAATAAAGATATCATATCTAAGTCTAAGGAAGTCATTGTACCACTGTATTCGACATTCATCAGACCTATCATTGAGTACAATGCCCTCTTTGGTATATACTTAACTAGGCATATCCAACAACTGGAACATTCACAGAGGTTTCTCACTAAAAGAATACAGGGTGTAAGTAAAATGTCCTATGCATACCATCTCAAGGCCCTATCCCTGTCTCTTGTCTCCCATAGGCTTTTGAGGGGAGATCTGTGCCTGACATACAGGGCATTGTCAGACCCCACTCTGATGGACTTCCTGCATATCCACAAAACAAACAGCACCAGAATTACCCATTCTGAAAATTTAAACATTGCCTGTGATATAAATAGGAACTGCTGGAGAGATAGGTATGCATCCCAGAGATTACCCTGCCTATGGAACAGGCTCCCCATCCATGTGAAGCAGTTTCTCCCTAACCCGATTCAAGTGCAACTTAGACAACTGAATGGGAAACCAGAAATTCATTCCTGGATTGGCACCTATGTCTCTAATAGACACAGGTAACCTGTAAATGATTCATCTCCCAGGCCCATGCTTACACTTGTATCAAGGGTATCAGAACTTGTCAGAGATTTGGGATGCATGGCTAAGCTTAAAAAGACCATTGTGACCATTAGCCTAGTAAACACCTATGAACGTGATTCTAGCATCCGATCCACATAAGTATACACAATCAGGTACCCTTTCTAACAGTCTTAGTGATCACCTGCCATCCTATACCATTAGAATATCAAAACATACTCCTAGTACACAGGTATACAAGACTATCAGTAACCTAACAAACGTCAATATACAGACCTTTCTGAACATATTTAAATCCATTAATTGGTTGACCCTAAAAACTCTTCCTCTCAATGAAGTTGTACATCTGTATAATACCAAATTCCTAACCATTCTGAATAGCTTAGCTCTCACTCGGACTAAAAGAATCAAAACCAGTCATGCCCCATAGCTATCATGTGCGACCACACAATTAATGTCACTAAGAGACAAAGCATGGAATGAATGGCAAAAATCCAAAACCCCTGACAAAAAACTATATTACAAACAACTCCGAAACAAAGTCAAAAATCTCATTATCATCGGCAAAAAAAAATTCTATACCAACCTGCAAACTAACACCTTTTATAACCCCCACAAATTCAGGACATCAATCAACTCACTTCTCAAACCAGGCACAAAACATAACCCTAACCCTTACCCCGATAAATCCCCTAGTGAAACTGTCATATTCTGTCACTTCATCAACAGCAACTCCAGCCTTGTGTCAAACAATACCTATGCTCTACCTACTTTTAATCAGTTCCCTGCTTCAAATATTTCTATAGCAAGTATAAATGCTGCCTTCACTGCATCCCCTACTGCTACAGCTTTAACCTTTACACTCCACCCAGTCTCCACCAACTTCATAAACAAACCTACTAAAACTCAAGCCCAGTTCATCCTCTGCAGTTAGCCTTCCTGCAGAATGCCTCAAGCTTACTGCAGACACCATAGCTTACCCAGTAAGTATTCTTATCAACAGATCAATCTCTGTATCATATGTTCAATGCATCTGGAAAAAGTTATACATTATTCCACTACACAAAGGAGGCAACTCCTCTGACCCACCTGACTACTGCCCCATTGCAATCCTATCACCTTTGTCCAAAATACTTGAAAAATGTATCCATTTACAACTCATTAACTATCGCATCCATAACATGCCACTGTCTCCAACACAGCATGGTTTCAGACCACATCACAGCCCATCAACCACTCTCTTATCCTTCATGAACATCATCTTTCCTTGCATGGTTCAAAAGTTATTTCACAGACAGACAACGACCAATTAAGTGGCATGGCTCTCTATTCTTCCACAGGGGTTCACCAAGAATCCATCCTTGGGCCCCTTCTGTTAAATGCTTTTATAAATAATATTCATTTATCCACTAAGAAATCCAAATTAAACCAATATGCTGATGACTCAGCTATTATTTGCTCATCAAATAACCTAACTGACCTGCAACTCATGACCCAAGAAACTTTTTCATCTATTGAACTCTGGTTAAACAACCCCCAATTGCTACTTAACCCCAATAAAACAAAACACACACAGTTTCTCCCAAAAGGGCAAATAGTAAATAAACCACATTTTGAAATTCATTCCCTAAATAACACTCAAATTGAAGCAGTCCCTTACACTAAGCTGCTAGGTGTAATCATCAATGAAAACTTAAATACTGATCTCCATTTCCAAAGTAACATAAAAAAAACACCAGAAATTAAGCATGCCCTATAGACATTCTCCTTTTCTTAACCGATCCGCCAGACTCACTCTTGCTAACACATACCTATTACCTTCCCTACTATATGGTGCAAATATCCTTACCAATTTCCAGATCTCCCTCTTATCTAAACTTGAAGCTTGCTACAATAAAATTGCAAAATTTGCCACATTTTCTCCCAATTCTACTCACAGCTGCACCTCTCTCAGATCATAAGGATGGCTAGTGCTGCGACGTCTCTCCTTCATACAACTCTTAACAGCCCATAACATTCTATATAAACCTACTCCCTGCCCTCTTCTAACTTCCATTCTTTCTGTCTACCTTCCCACTACATCTCTAAGAGCCAAAGGCAAACAACTTCTATCAGTTCATAAGCCCAGTAAAAATGCTGGAAAATGCCTCTACTCCTATGACATTGCCAAAGCCTGGAACAATCTTCCAACAAATATTACAAATAACTCTAACTTTCTCTAATTTAAATATGCACTGAAAGAATTCTTAAGCAAAGCATGGGTCTGTTCCTGCTCTAAGCCCACTTAGTTCTATAGCCCTCTGCCTTGGCTACCTTTTACAACAGCCTTTTACAACAACCTTCACGCCTCTGACTACCTCCTCAACAACCTCTGCCCCTCACTTATGCTTTCTGTGCTTTCTCTCCCTCCCACTTCTGTTTTTATTTATACTTACATGTCAATCTGTTAACCCTCGCATCTCTCCTTTCTTCCCATGCCTACCACTCTTGTTTCGCACACTGATCCCTTCTTCACCCTCTTGTCTGCTCCTGCACTTCCCCTTGTGCTGTCTATCTCCCTTTTTCCTATTCAGGTAGGTAATCAGGATTTTAGAAGAGTTCCCACTTTTGTTGCCTTTGTGATTGTCTGGCGTGTCTCTTCCAGTGCACTTTTTACTATGAATATTTTAGTTGTATAAGAATTCTGTTGTAATGTATTATTAATTACCATGTACCTTGGAGCTTTTCTCCCTGGGCCTCTGCTGAAAATGGGATCGTAAGGCCCCAGTCAGGCTTTCCTGGGAAACTAATGTTAAATAAATAAATAAATAAAACATTGATGAGAGAAAGAAAGAATACTTTCAGGAACTCCAGAATCCATAACATGTCCTTCTCTAAGAAATAAGGGGTCAGATTCTAAAGAAAATTGGGCAGCACAGTAGAGAGTCTTACTCATCCTGCTTTGCTACTCAGATTACAAACTGTAATGCTACCCCTAAGTATATCATCACACCAAGAGGCAGGAACACTCTACATAGTGCCTCAAAATGTTGGGTACAAAATGTAAGGAGGTGTGCTATGCCATGAGTAGGGAATGAAATTCCCAAACATTTTATGGTAATGAATTTTATTGTCCATTCCTGGCATAGTCCAAGCACTGCCTAAGCCTTGATAGAGCAGAAGAGACTACCTGAAGCTGCCTGGAACTACAGCTCTATCAGCATGGCAGTAGTAGTACTGCATGCATTGAGCCTGTCTGCAGTACCAATGCTGTAATACACATAGAGCTGTATATCCCACAGGGAGTGTTGTATAGGAGCTGCCTGCATAACAGATGGGAGACTGCATGCTTGACAGATAACAAATCTATCATGCATGCATTCTCAGCATCTGAATGATGGGGTGGGCATGCAGCAGGTCTGGCTAGGGACCCTGCAGCTAAATGTGGTAAAAAGTTACTTCTAGAAGTCATATCCACTGTATATTGGAGAAAACTCACTATGCACAGTACCATGGATGGATGTGTTCATCGGATGCTCTCACACTGGCTTCCATTGCCTAGCAGTACAGCTCCATCTGTATGTTGGACTTGATACTGCAAGCACTGTGGCTTCCTGTAGGTACTACCTGCAGTACCAAGTTTCGCATACAGTGGAGATGTAGCAATGCTGCAACAACCAATTAACTTCAGTGGACTGTTTTGTTGCTTTGGGATTTTACCTTAGGGTGTTTCTCCAATATAAAATTCTGAAGTGCTGTAGCACTACATCAACTTCACTTATTGGCATCAGTCATAGGACTTCAGCAGTTCTCAAGAGCAAATTCAAATGATGACATTCTGAGTCCTTGTTTATGGAATAAGGCATGGGATAGTCTCCTTGTGTGGCTCGCTACCCTTACATCCAATTCCATTTGGAGTCCCACTGAAGGCTACTCAGGCAATTAAACAGTTCCACTATGGCAAGACTGAAGAAGTGAATAAACTCCATCTAGAAATGTTTAATGTGCATGTCGTGTTTAACACACCTTGTCATTTTTGTGCAGAAGGTTGAAAAAGTACCTCTGAATTGTCAGACTAGGGGTGATGGTCCACATTTTCACAAAGGAGGACAGGAGGCTGTGTTTGAGCTTTAGATGGCTCACTTTATTCACTGTTCCTGAGAAAGCATATGTCAGAGTGTTAGAAAGAAGACTTTTTTACAATAATTAAAACTTTGATTCAGGAAGAGCAATGCAGCTGTCATCATTGTCATGGAACAGTGGATCAGCTCTTTGCCCTTGAACAGATATTGGAGGGGATCGTGAGAGTTCAGTAAGTTTACAAGGTCTGACCGCATGTGGCCTCTCAGCCTTGAGAAGATAAAAAAGTACTACAGATCTCCTTTTGAGAGGTGCAGCTGCAGCCCAAGATACCCAAGTTGTTACTGTATGCTATTTAACTTTTATATCTGAAGACTGAGAGATGTCTGTGAATTCCCAGTGTGAAAGTGAGTATGCTGAAAGTGAGAGTAGGGCTTGATCAAGGATGTGTCTCATCTCTTCTTCTGCTTGCGATTTCCTTGAAATAGATGTGAAGGCATAACTAAGATCTGGAAAGTAGCCAACTTGTAGATGTGTGGGTTGCATGTGTGTTGTTTATATGATGCTGTCTTTTTAACCT
>NC_056733.1:36082714-36092714 GCF_019279795.1 Protopterus annectens | reverse complement strand
ACACACACACACACACACACACACACACACACACACATCATCAAACACACACACACACACAGACACACACACACACACACACACATATATATATATATATATATATATAGATATATATATATATATAGATATACACACACATCTATATGTATATATACATATACACATAAGTATACAATTAGGTCCTTATGAGAGGAGCAAAAGCTCACAGACAAATGCCAAAAGATTAAGCTGGGAACACTGACAAGATGAAAGGTCAAAAAACAAAAGCAAACACAACACCTGTGTTTTTGTTGGGGGCAAGCCCTCCTGCACCCCTCATATAGGGAGATGCAACCCCAAACTCCCTGATAATTATATATACAAACTCCAAGATTACATGCAGTGGAGAAAGGAGCAAAATCCCAATCTCCAACAAACCACATCCTGAACAATCAAGTTCTTTGTTGTCCGACCTTCCTGGTTTTTGATGTTCCCTGTTCAGTTTTTTGACATTCGCTCTTGTGAGCTTTCATCTTTCTGATAGGGAACCATATCCTTTTATGTATTGCCGTATTGTTTTGATAGTCAAATGACTACACCATGCTTTTAAGTATAATTGTAAAATATAAATATATTTATTACATGTATAGCAGCTGCTGGTGAGACATCTCAGACATGTGGAATAATGAAAATAAAAACCTGTATATTTTATGTTTCAACAAAAATAATAACAAGAATGTAAAATATAATCATGGTTTTGATATACTGTTTATTGGAGTTTGTATGGTGTTGTCTAGTCTAGTTTCATTGACTCTCCAACACAGTAAATCTAATTCAGCAAGTCATGTCTCATCAAAACTCTGGATAAGCTTTAGCATAAGTCTTGTTGGGGGAGCAAGTTCTGTATTCAGTGTTTCATGTGATCAATAAGCCATTCCTCAATGAATTAGGCATGATACGCCAGGAGTTCCTGAATCCTGACTTCACCAGTCCCACTGAATTCATTTATTGATTTGCTAATTATTTTACTCATATTTTAACCAGGTGAACCTACTAGGGGTAAGAATATTTTAAGGGGTGACCCAAGAGTATTGTTTTGTCAAGTGACTTGCTAAGAATCACATTGCAGACAAATGGAGGCTGCAAAAATCAAAGCCTAAACTACAGGACAAAACTCTTCAGCAGCTCATGGCTTAATCATCTGAATGAAACTATCAGACTTGATGCTTTTTTCTTTTACTGATAACAATCAGAAAAGCAGATAGATTGCTTTAAGTCATTTTTAAAATAGGTTTATTTGTATTATTTATGTATTTGTTTGCTTGATTAATTGTTTGTTTTGTGTAGTTTTTGTTTTGTAATATTACTTTCCAGATTTAACTCTTGAGAAAATTATTTCTACTGACCGAGTAAGCCAAAAAGATGCCTTGTACGTGTACACTTTTGCTTAAAATATTTTTTTTCCATATTTAAATGTACTGCTTAATGGATTTCTAGTCAGTTTACAGTTCAACTCTGTGTTTTCCAGTCCATTTTTAAAGTTCCTCAATGAAATGCAACAATCCTTGTGATTCAAAGATTTTCAGTTGTAGCTCAGGCTAAGCTGTCATGTACTTCCCAAGGTACATCCACAAATAGATTACTGGTACTCCTTAATTAAATATTAGTTAAATCCTTCTCCATGCCATAGTGACTTTTAGGCAGTGTCAATCCTCTATAGCTTCAAACATAACTAAACAGAGTTTGGATAACATTAAGGTATTGTTGCTCAATGCTACCAGAAGTAACAATACAAGCACTCTGTACTCTCAATAATATAGATATATGCATCATCACAGACAACTGGTTCAAGACCATTGAAAGCATGCCATCAATTCAAGGTTTCAATGGCCATCACATGTTCAGGCCCACTAAACTAAAGGTGTGAGGATTAGCATAATGGTTAAGGTCTTAACCTCACAAACATAAGGTACAGAGGTTGATTCTGACCTCTGGTTATTGACTAAGCTTAAAACAGTCTGTAGACAAATATTGTACTAATTACCTATAAACCCATGAAGGTGGTGGTTTCTCCATATTCCTAAAAAACACTTCATTTTCATGTCTGTTAGACAAGATAATGACCTGGGACACCTCCATTTCCAAATTACTATTAACAAAACCCTTATCATATCATAGCTATCTATAGGGCCCCGTCTACGTTCCCAATGGCCCATATATCCTACCTAAGTAGTATGGAGTCTTCATGTATTAAGCCAAACACTATTTGCTAGGAGACTTATACATCCCCAAACATGTATGCCCAGAGATTCCTGGACTTCATCAATATAAATTCTGTAGACCATTTAGTCTGAACTACAACCAAAAGGCAATAAAATCCTGGACTTGGTCCTTACTAACAAGGGGAAGCTTTGTTTCTACATCAATCACATCCATCATAAGACTGAAGCTTGAAGCATCTTCCAGTACCTTAGTATTCAAAAATTATATGAAGGCTAATCTATTAAAAATGAGTGATGATTTGGCAAAATTCAAAATCCCCTTCAATCTTGATGACTCAACTGCTCATGCAGAATCCTTCACCTGCACATGTAAATAAGATACATCTGCCCCCAGCAGAAATAAATACAACACCACGTTCAAAAATAAATCCCAGTGATATAATCCAAATATAAACAGGCTGTATAATAAAAGAAAAAAAATCATTGCACTTGGACCACTCCACTTTGGCATTTACTTATTAGAGGTTAAAGTTAATATTAAGGGTTTGTGAAGGACCAAGTTTGCATATGACTGCAAATGACTGCAAACTTGGTGCAGTCATAAATTCCCCAGAGAACCAAGATCCTCCAAGAGGGCCTGTTTGGGTCTGTCCCAAACAAACATCTGTGAAGAAAAGAATCACCAGCAAGGTTACCACGACCATAAACTTTATTAAAACAGGATAAGCGCTTTTGCGTTTACTAGCACTTCATCAGATCCAACTAAAATCAGATAAAACAGTCCTATTTAAACAAACATAGCAAACGACCACAAGACAAATAGGCCATAACAACCTATCACATTATGAATTCAATTGTCTCCCTTTCAGGGCTGATTTTAAACAAACATTCATATTTATATCTCTGTATTTCTCAGCTTGTAATCTCAGTATCCATTTAAGTTCTAAATTTTCAACATAATTATTTAAATCACCACCTCTAGGGTTAGCTGTTGCACACTGTAGAACCCTGAAGGAAAATTTATGTCCATGATTGTCAGCAACGTGTTTCGCCAAAGTATTCTTGACATCATGAACTCTGATATCATATAAATGTCTTAAAACGCTATCTTTCAATTTATTGACCATCTTCCCTACATAAAAACATAAGCAGACATCACAAGTAGCTAAATATACAATATGTGCTGTCTGGCAGTCAGCATAAAATCTAGGCTTGAACATATAATCTAGTGTTGGATGCTTAAAAGTCTGTTGTTTCATGATAACTGAGCAGACGTTGCAACTGTTACAAGGGAAAGTGCCT
Organism: Protopterus annectens; assembly: GCF_019279795.1. Classification (NCBI taxonomy): domain Eukaryota; kingdom Metazoa; phylum Chordata; order Ceratodontiformes; family Protopteridae; genus Protopterus; species Protopterus annectens. Next base: position 36,089,208 of record NC_056733.1, on the reverse strand, counting down.
GTTCTTTGTGAGATATTTCTATGCAAAGGTTGTCTTAGCTTACAGAGCAACTGTTTTAAATTATCAGAGATTTTAAAGCCAAACCTTGGTTTACAATCTACAATGCCCATAGTTTTAGAATCAGTAGTTAATAATTGCCAGTTCTTAGTGATAATATCACATATTAGGCTGACATCATTAGTAAACTTGGTAAAGAATCTCAGACCATGCCACAGACAAGGCCTCGTGCCTTTCCTCTTCATCACCTCTCTATGGGCATCAGAATAAAAAGGTTTAGCCATGCTTAATACAACCTGCTCAGAGACATCATCAATCTTTCTCTTCTTGTAACCTCTGTCCAGAAATTGTTGGGTAAGTAAGCCCATAGACTTACCACAGTTATCATTGTCAGTACACAACCTGGATGTCCTAGTCTTGTGATTGGTGGTTATGTTTGTTTATATAGGGCTGTTTTAGCTGATTTTAGTTGGATCTGATGAATTGTTAGTAAATGTGAAAGTGCTTATCCTATTTTAATAATTTATGGTCGTGGTAATCTTGCTAGTGATTCTTTTCTTCACTTTTTATTCCAATGCCTAAAGACAGGTGATGAAGAGGAAAGGTACAAGGCCTTGTTCCAACTGTGATAGTTATTATGTAGGCAGTGAGAGCTTTATACAAAAGAATTTATGCGCACTGTGCTGCAATAAGGAAAGGAGATTATAGTAATACATTAGCAAAACGTTCTAGTGAATGTCTGAATTTTAGAAAATTTTCTTTTTTTTTTGTATTAGATTTTGTAAATCTTATTCTTTTTATTTACAACTTTAATACTTTTTTTGAAATTAAGAAGTTGAAGTGGCAGATTATTTTAAAGGCGGATCAAGTTCCTGGACTGACTGGGCTCATTAATATAATGTGTCTACTTAAAAATAGATTAATTTATTAGTGTTCACTTCTTGCATTTTACTTCTGTATTATAATATTTAATTGTTTATTTAAATGCATTGTTCTCTGTGTGTTTTGCTTGTCATCCTGTTCTGATGAAGTTTGTATTAAAACAAATGAAAGGACTTAATCTGTTTGGAGTGGCTATTTTGATTTTTTATTGGCATTATTCATTTATTTAAATGCACAGATGTATAATCATAGCCATTAGCAATCACTGCTGCCCATGTAATTATCACAATTATAACACCCCCCTGAAACTGACACCATAGTTAGGGCTTTAGGAACCTATGTCAAGAATGAACTGCACTTTGATCACCATTTATCTGCTTTAAGGAAGTCCTTTTTCATTCTACAACTTATATCTAAAGGTAGTGTGTCCAAGTCTAAAGATATAATCATTTCATTCTACTCTGCATTCATCAGATCATTCACTGAGTATAATGCCCTTTCAGTATGAATGTATCCAAACACCTCTTACAGCTGGAATGACCACAATGCTTTCTCTTTAAAAAAAAAAAAATCAAGGACCTAAATCATAAAAATTATGCAGACCATCTCAAAGGCTTTTTCCTTTACTAAGTATCATACACGCTACTGATCAGCGACCTCTGCCTTACATGTAGAGTTTCAACAGACCCTATTCTGTCAGACCTATTACATATTCATAAGTCTAATGGTATAACCACATGCTCAAAGGATCTCAGTCTCTTTAGCAAAATAAATAGAACATATTGGAGGGATAGGAATGTATCACAGAGAATACTACTAACAAGGAACCACCTTCCACTCCACATAGAGCATGGTACTTATCTTACTCTATTCAACTATAAATGGATGGATAACTGCAACTTCATCCTTGGTTTAGCACCCCTGTCACTTGCGAATAGGGGGCACGTGTAAATGTCTTAATATATTCTTCCTCAGCCCATCTCTCAGTTATTCATATGCAAATATAAGAACTAGAAACTACCATGAGAATGCAAGGCTAGGCTTCTTAAGATCCTCACAGAACAATAGCTTAGTAAGTACCTATGAACTTATGATTTATATCAATTCTTCTATTTCCACAGCTTCTTCTCATTTTGTGTTGACCAAGGTTTTACACTCTCTGGCTTGAAATCAATCTAAGTGGGAGACAAACATCTCTGATCTCTGTGGTTACAAGCCCTAGTTTTAGCAAAAGTTTTTTCCTGGTGATTCAAATTTGACCAGGTTATCACATGATATACACTGGGTGTTCCTCACTTACCTCTCAACATCATAGAGGAAGAATCATGGACAGAGCCAAAAAATTATCATTAACAAAGGCTTATACTCAGGGACAGATTTTAGATATTGCACTTATGTACTTAGAAAGTTGCTAGAATAAGTTTTTGTATTAGCATGAATTTTCTGAAGGATATGCATACTGAAGCTCAAGTACTTGCCATGATTTAATAACTGGAATCCTCAATTATTTTCCAGAAAACTACACATTTTACAAGGAACGGACCAGAAATAAAAGAAAAAATCAGGTAAATTCTTTGAAATCTGGAACAGTGGAAATGTATGAATCTTCATAATCTATTTCCAAAGATAATGCTGCTCACAACCCTAATTTGGATGCACTGGTATACACAGTAAAGGGTTTAGTAAAGTGACTCCAAACATAGGATAGATTTCAAATGATTAAAAGCCTCATTTGCTTCTATGCTCTAACTTAGTTGGATAGATGGCCTTTTTATCAGGTCTGTGAGAAGACTGGCTGTGGTAGCAAAAGTGAGTATGAGTTTTTTGTGGTTGCCTGCTAGTGTTATGAATGGCTTTCCTATGCATGCTTGAGGTGAAATGGCTCAAGTGTCAGTAACCTGCAGCATAATGCCAAAAACTTTTCCCCATATGAAATCATTGCCGGTGCTATTTCTAATTGCGCATTGGCAATGATTCACTTCTTTAGGCAGATTTTTCTCTTCTTTGATTTGGAGATTTTTGTCATTTTGTATTTCATGCTTTTTTTTTTTTTTGTTCTTTTGGAATAGCAACTTTTACCAAGTCAGTATTTCATAGTAGAACCATTATGAGCACTTTCAACTGTTGAATGCTACTGTTTTTTTCTGTTTGGGGTTTAATTACTTATCTCTCAATCACATGCAATAAGTATGTAGTTTGTGGCATGCATAGGTTACTTTTAGCAGCATTAACTGTAAGCCCTACCTGTTTCAATGTGTTCAGCCCAGCTTGTACTTTGGTAAATGTAATAAATTACTGCATCAGCTCAGTACTCTGCTGAGTACCTGGTTTGCAGTTTTTATCCAAGACATATTGAAGTGTAGCAGGGTCACAATGAAGACCAAGAGGTAATACAGTATAGAAAAGAAGACCTTCAGAGTTGGAGAATGATTTGACTTTGATGGTATAAGGAATCTGCTTGGACCCCGTACATAAATCCTCGGTGGTCAAAAACTTTGTTTTGCTTAGTGTCTCTATGATCCCATTCACTCTGTGCATTGGATAAATATCACATTTGGATATGCCATTTGTTTTTTTTTTTAAATCATTACAAAATCTTATTGATCCAGCTGGCTTAGGGACAAATACAATCAGACTGATCTATTCACTTCAAGACTTATGAATAATGTATTGTTTAAAAATTTCTTTTTACTTCTTCACTTACTGTTTTTCTTTGAGTTTTAGCTCTATCTTCTAGCCTGGCACAGTTTCAATATGACACTATATTAAATCTCTTTTAAAAGGTAGCACAGAAGAAATTTTTATTTATAAATAAAAAATGCTTTTATGTCTTGCTTCTGGGCCTTAGACATTTTTTTTATTTGAACAGCTAGGATAGAATTCCTTGACACAACATTATTTGTATGTCCGTCATCTCCTTCCCTTGATGGCTTTAATACATTTATGTGATATTTCTCTTCAGATTTTCCCCTCCAGTTTGTCTTATTTTGTAGTTCTCTTCTTTCTTTGTCTGTCCAAAATGCCCTTGCCATCTTACTACTTGTTATCAACAGATTGGACTAATACTAATATCTTGTAACTTGTTGAAGGTCTTTTTCTGGTATTTTATTTTATTTTATTTTATATAATCTGTTGCATCTTTTCTACTTTTCTTTATGTTCCTTAACTATTGGCATAACATTTTGACCTGCCTTGCAGGTTTTAAAGTGTGCTGTCACACATTTTAATTTTTTTCTTCCACCCATCTTTACTTTCTATGTCCCATAAGCCTCAAAGAAGTCTTCTATATAGGAACTCAAATGGGGTAAATCCTGTTGAGTCTTGGATCACTTTTGTCATAGCAAAAGACAGGTACTACAGTAACTGATCCCAGTTTGTAGCATCTTCTCCTATGGTATTCTTTAGCAGAGACTTACCCATCAGTTTGAGAGTGATACACTAACGTTCTTAACTGTTTATTTTAAAACACTGGCAAAGCTAGTGCATCACCCTAGACATAAATGGGGTTCCCTCTTTCATGAAAATAAGTTTGGGAATTATCATTAGGAAAAGAACAGCTCACTGGCTACTAAATTATTAGTAATTTTCACATCGGTCAGGACACTTTGTTGCATAGTAAATAATCACTGGAATCTATTTCCAAAGGACCTACCAACTCCATAGATTTCCTCTTGAATGGGAATCCAATAATATGCATTATAAACACAGATCTGCTTCCATGTTTTGACATTCTAGGCAAACTGCAAATAATGTTTTTCATTATACTAGGCCAATAAAATATTGCTAAAATTTTAGCTTTCGACTTGCCCCTCCCTAAGTATGCTCCCAAGATATGGATATGTTACAGTTTCAACGCAAGTATTCTAAAAGGTTTTGGAACTAACAGTTTGTGCTAGGTTTCTTTTTAGTCATTGCTTGCCTTGTACTCAAGTCATTCTTTAGCTCAAAATATGGAAACCGGATGGTGACAATCTGCTCATCTGTTTCTCCATATATTTTTGGTATACATTTCCTGGACCTGATAAATGTATAATCCCACAAATGTGCTTTCTTAAAATCTTCATTGCTTAAATGTGACTCTGTCCAGTCAGAAGCACTTTTGTGTATAAAATGACATGAAATAGAAAGTATAGCCTCTTCATCCATGAATACAGGTATGGATATTTCTTCTTCTCCCACTCCATTCTCTACAAAAAAACAACTCATGCCAATGACTTTCATCTGTTTTTGTTTTTGACAATTCATTTACTTTTACCTCACTAATTTTGTCTCTTGAAGTACCTACTATTGGAAGTCCTGTTTATCACTAGTTCACTGTTTTGAAATTACATAGGGAAACTTAAGACCCTGTTCAATTTCCCTGTCTTCTCTTTTTCTACCTGTCTGTCTCCACATAGACATATTTCATGATTTTAATGGCCTCCTGACAAGATTCTATGTCATGCAATATACATTTTTACTTTTCAGTTTCTGTGCCCTTATTTCATTAACTTAACAGCTGAGTTTTGTGATAAGACTCAGTGACAGGCTTCTGATAACACACATTCTTTTTTATCCCATCCAGTTAAAGCCAGATTCTAGATCCTTTTGAAGTTCCTACATCTATCGGTTTTATTTATCAAGACTGTGCTGCCCTCCACCATTTTTACCAGGGATATATTCAAGTCACAGAGTATCTAACTGTGCCCCCCTCCAAGTAATTTCCACAGTGCCTTGAACTAAAGTCTCAGCCAATTATTATAGCATGTTAACTTAGGTACCAAAGATATTGATGCAGTACTTTACCCAGCAAGTTTGAATTTTTTTATATGTGTTATCGAATAATCCTTCCTGTCTCCATGGACACATATTAATTCCTCCCTACTTGTGTCATTTGTTTTATGTCTACAGATATCTGGCTCCTTAAAAAGTGTGACCCAGAATTTAACAGTCAATTCAATTCTTTCACATCCACCGAGCTTGTACATTTCACTAACTTAATAGTGGCAGGGAGATAATCTGCTGATTGTACTATGGTAGCAATTACTTTATCACATTCCATTGGTACATTTTCATAACTCATTACATCCAAGTGATGCCTTCAGGTGCATCTGCAGTTAACTCCTACTGACACCGCTAGGTGTCAAATATTGCTTGTTCATATTTGCATGAATAATTTCAAAACCATGCTATGTACAAGGGTTTAAAATATTTCATTTTAAAGCTTACACAATGGCAAACTCAACTGCATTAATATTTGACCTCTGTCTAGTGTAGGTCAATAGATATTAACTGTTGTTTTTCTGATATTAATTTATATAGATATAATTTTCACATTTCTCTAAATATCTCACCAACCAAGTAATACAGATAGAACTCCTTAGCCTCATGTGAAAGCTCTCAGCTAGATGATTAAAATGTTGCTGACGGTACGTGTGTAACTTGAGTGATTGCTGAGATATTGTAAGTTGTTTCCAAAATATTATAAATGCAATAGTTACTATGTTTACTGTGACTTATAAATTTTGGTTTAAGACCTAGAACTGAAAGAATGCTACCGCTATAAAAATACTTTGTGCTGAAGAGTTTGCCATTTATATTTCTTTCATAACCCCTATGGCTCCAGAGATATGAAC
>NC_056733.1:35967714-36077714 GCF_019279795.1 Protopterus annectens | reverse complement strand
TATAATATCAAAACGTTTTAAAATAAGTTCACAAAATATAATATTATGAGCAAAAAAGCATCTTAACTCATATACTGTGATACAGTATATTAAAAATAGTTCTATTTGTGCAAACAAGCAGATTGTTAATAGTTAAAATTATGCATGTAGGCTAGATAAAAAAGGAAAAAAAATTACAGGCACAATTCATGAGAGATTATTTAAAATAATTCTAACAAACCTTTCCTTTACAATTTGTGACAGTTATTTCAACTAGAAGGAGTTAAACTCACTCCAGAGAAATATTTTACATTCATCAAAACAAGATATTATAGTATGAAGAAATAATACTACCACAAGTCAAGAGATTATTTACATATAATCTACTTCAAAATTTGTACTTCAAGTTTTCAGGAGACTTTTGTTACATCAAAAAAGGTACAAGGTGTAAAAAAATAATGATATCACATATACTACTTCTTTGTAGGTGAATTTCCTGATGATATGATTTCATTTGACTATGCATGTACACAAACAGAATAACATGGAAAAATGCACAACATGCATCTTTGTGTCCTGCATGTACACACCAGCTCTGTTTGAGAGCACTTTATCTCCTGCACTACTTTAGTAATGTGTGGTAACCATAACCTTGCTCTTGCTCCAATCCTAGCCCTATACTTTGCCTTAGAAAACCCCTTTCCATAACACTACCAATGTAGAAGACACTCAGACACACACTACATACCTCATCAACCATGTGCAATACTAAATCTATTCTGTTACATAGCCCTTATCCTAATTCTAGTCAGCAACCATTCACCCACACACTGCTGCCTCCTAATGCTGAATCTTAAAATAAGAAATTCACACTTAACTTTCAAAATCACCTTCTTACCTTCAAAAAATACACCACTGGAACAATAATGCAATTCAAAATGGCACACTCAACAAAAATTACATACTCAAATATCACTTGACAAAAAAATGTTTAACCAAGCAATGAAGAACACTAATACTGACACACACACACACACACACACACACACATATAAAAAAAAAATATATATATATATATATATATATATATATATATATATATATATATATATATATATATATATTAGTTTAAATAAACATTTGTTTTATATATATATATATATATATATATATATATAGATATATATATATATATATATATATATCATTGTATGTGTGCATGTCTGTGGCTGATGCTTTGATCACAAAAAAATCTGCTTACAGTTTTTTTCTTTTCCAAGCTGTCAGTATATTTTTTTCTAAAGCTTTACTGATCTACTTTGTGGTGGGTATTGTATTTTAATAACAAAATTATTGCTTGATTGAAGGGTCTGATATCTGTGTGAGAAGTCCCATGTTAAGTTAAAGAGGTCAAGCTTTCATATAAAGGGCCTCAGACAGAGCTTGCTTCTTTCTTTATATTGGGAAGGAATACTGACAGGAGAGAAGTGTTTGTTCAGAAACTGAACACCCAAACACTTTCCAAAATTAACTACTTATGTGGAATGTGCCAGCTACCAGACGTGTTATAAAGTACTGTTCATTGGCTTATTAACTGGCTCTAATTAAACTATAAATATCAGAAATTGATCTCCCAAGCCCCGACTAGCAGATATTGCAAGCTAGCTAATGTAACTGCTATGAAGTTCATGGAATGCTGAGATTAAACATACATAACTGGAGAAAGCTAGGCTTGTTAACAGCTAGTCTACAGTGAGATTCAATCATACAAGTGCTTGGGGGTGGGTCTCTTAATTGTTAAGTGACCTCCTAAGTGCTGTTGTGATTGGGTCTCATGCTAGAACCTAAACATGGACAGTGCCAGCCAGCAAAGAACAGTGAAAGGTGGTAAAACAGCTTCATTTCTATCTACTGTCCATGCTTCTCAACTCTCCCCGAGTCTCTCACATATTTTTGCTCTATCCCTCATTATTTTTTGATTTTCAAGTAAATCACTAATGGTTACAGTCAGTCAATAATACAAGGCATTAGAGTTTCATACTGCTTAATGTTTATAAACTACATATAGATGCAAAACATATTTGTTTTATTCATTTTTTAAGTGAATGAGAGCAATATTTAAAAAAAAACTGCCAGATTTTAATTCTTTGTCATTCCCCCCGTCCCCCGTTATTTATGGATTGATCCAAAAGTCTTAAGCAAAGAAGCTGAGATGTGTGCTGTTGTCTGTTTAACAGCACTAAGTGCTTTACTAGCATTCAAAGGTGATGAAACACTTCTTATGCTTACACTTTTTTTTTGTAATTGGTAGTATATGGAGCAGATAAAGCTCCATACATGACAAACAATAATGGTCAGGAAACAAATCATTAGCTTTTATTATTTGTTCTTGACATGGATGTCAGGCTTCCCCTCCCAAGCTTCATTCTTGAGGTGTATTTCTGGGTATCCATGTTGCAAACACATAATAAGCTGGTTATGGCCAGATACCTGTGCATAATCCTCTATGTTCTGCCAGTGTTTCACAGCACAACAGATGATCTTTAAAATAACAAATTTGCCTCCTTTGTAACAGAAGTTTTAGCCCCTGTTATATCACAGGTGGCTGTGTTTCAAGCTGTAAATGCAGCATGTGAGCTAGGAAGAATAGGACAGAATGAATGGTCAAAACCCAACTTCTTACATCTTATGTAGAACAAAGAGTTACAAAACTGAAATATCATCCAGGGTGAACAGAAAGACACTCCTGGGCACACAAGTACAGGCTAAGTCTGAGTAAAGACAGCACGCTGCAAAAGGAAGCAGCACTTGGATGCATTTTGCCTTTGGGACATGTTAGCAGCTTGATGTATAGAAGCATAACTCCTCACTAGTTACATATAACAGTCACACAGTATTTTCATACTCACCTTTCACTTATTATGTAAACAATGTCTTCTCTAAAATGCTAACCACCATTGGAAGAAAGGGCCCTTCATTTGCTTTGTTTACATGTTATGAGAGGCATGAGAAAAAAGGAATCTAGTCAGTAGAGTAATGTGGGCTTACTGGTTAAGCTAGAAGATGCAGAAAAAATATATGAGTAAATAAAGTGGCATGAGAAAAAAAAAAAAATATATATATATATATATATATATATATATATATATATATATATATATATGAAAATATGATGTTACCCTATTATAATTATCCAAAATACTGTATTATGATTAGGAGTATTGATGGGAGATAGGAAATTCACCCCAGGGATCACTTCTGTGGCTCTGCTTGACAGGGGCAGAGGAAAATAATTTTCTTGAGTGGCAAAAGCCAGGGTACCATTTGTCTAGGCTTATATAGGCCCTAGGGCCAATAGCCTAGTACCTACCTATGAACCTATGAGTAGGTAAATTCATTTAAGTAAGGTTTTGCTGAAATAACAGATCTACTGTAGAGCAGTTTGTGCCCAACAATCTTTTCACCATAAGGATATAACCAGGCATGCACTTCTTAAAAATATTTTGATATATTTTGTGCAGTGAGATGTACTAGAATATAGCAATAACCAGTGACTGGGTGTGGTATATTGAAGATTTACCCATGCTCAGTGTGGTTTAATCATAAACACAAAGCTCAAGTGATTAAACAAAGGCAACCGTGGATAAATTTTCAATATACAACACCCAGACATTGATTATTACTATTATACAATGACATTATTTAAGGAAAAAATGACTTACTTTTCTTAAATAATGTCTTTGTGTAATGACACCATGGTGTTCTTCCACTTTCTTTCCATAGCCAGAGGCTTTCTTGATATGCATATGGAATGTATGCTCCCATTCTCACTGAGTACATCAGTGGTTTAGCAAGGAAGCAATGGAGAAAGGAAAATCTCTGCTGCTTCTTCTTCTTTTTTTAAGTTTGAAATCCAGACAGTTCAAAAGTATGAGAAAGATGGGAGAAATACAAGGAAAATTAGGTTTCTCTAGTTTTGCTTAACATATCTTATTTTCCTTGCATTCTCTCTGTCCTGTCTCTCTTATATCGCTGAACTGTACAAATTTCAAACTTTGTTTTTTTAAAACTCAAGAAAACTGGAAATCCATAGCATATATTGCTAGAAGAAAGTGGGAGACATCTGAAGAAGAAATATGGACATGGGAAAGAAAAAGAGACTTAATGTGGTGCAATATTTATGCAAAGGAGAAAGCAAAGCTAATAAATGCGAAAAGAGCAGCACCAGAAATATTTGAAGACAAATACAGGCAAAGACATCCAGCTATAGAAAATTTTACAATATAAAAATAAGACAAAGAGGAAAAGTATAAAAGAAGAATAGTAATGGAGAAGTTAAAGAAATACAAACTGAGGTTACGGAGTACCTGCAAAGTAAAGGATTTAGTGTGGGAAATCTAACTTAACAACATAACAGGATAGAGCAATGGATACCCAAATCAAGGAGAAACTAGTGGAGCAGGAAGCATCTAATCAGTTAACATATAAAGATAGATATAAAATACTTTGGAGCCTGCCATAGGAAACCATTACAAAGGACTAGTTGGAGCTATACAGCAAGGGAAAGAACAGGAAACTGTGGCAACTCTGATACTGCCAATGTCGTGGAGTGATAGGCCAGTGAGTTCCCATATGAAATGGATGACACGGGGTGAAACCGAAGAGAACATGGCACAGGAAGAATCTCTGGAACTTTCTATAGAATGCCTGCTGGAAATGGTGAAAAAGAATGTAACTTCAGTTTAGAAGAAAATGATCTAAGAGAAGAGTTACTTGATTTAATAGAGATGGTTATTGATATTAAGATCAATGAAAGAAATACATTTCAGAAACCCCAAAAATTAGAAGTTTGATAAAACAAATGAGAACAGTAATTAGAACTGTCCATAGAGATTCATGCAATATAACAGAAGTAAATTGAATACATTACTGTGCAGCCAAATTAATAACAAATAACAGATAAAGTCCTACCACAAGAACATGGAGTAGTAAGGGAAAGGATGAGGAGAAATCAAATACCATCATGGAAGTATCGAACAGAGAAACTATAAAACAATTAAGACAAGAAGTGTCACTGTTAGAAGAGTATAGAAGAGGGAACAGATCAACAAAAATACTCAGAAAGATAAATGTGATAAAAGTAATCCACAGTATTATAACGGATCAGGATTTTTCATGCACTATCACAAATAATAAACTAAAAATATCAGCACAGGCAGAAAAACTTTGAAGATATACAGAAAAATATAAAGGAAAAGTACAAAATAAACAGTTTATTGATGATCCAAAAAGTTTTATAGAGAATTGGGAAACACGGTAAAATGAATTGAAAGACAACCAAAAAAAGAAGAAATAGATACTTTCTGGAGAAGGATTTATGAAGATCCTGTGAAACATAACAAAGATGCTAAATGGATAGAAGAAGTAAAAGAAAGAATAGGAAGTTCAACTGTACAGGATATGAAATGGGATGAAGTAACAGACAGAGAGATTGAAACAAAGTTAAGAAAAGCCTCTAATTGGAAAATCCCAGGCCCAGATGCAGTACCTAACTTCTGGCCAAAAGTATCAATATCTTTGCACGAAGATTTAGCCATGAGTAAGAACTATTTATATGCACACCTCGAAAAGACACCAACTTGGCTAAAAACAAAACAAAAAAAACAATCCTCCTACTTAGGATTGAACCTACAAGCTACTCTAAAAATTATAGATCATTGAGTTGCCTTCCAACAACTTTTAAACAATACACTGGAATTGATGCTGACAAAGTTTATAGTCATTTAGAAGAAAACTCAGTTATGGCAATAGAATAAAAAGGTAATAAAAGAAAGTCATATAGAACAAAGGATCATTTGTTGTTAAATAAATTCATAGTGGAGAACTGCAAAAAGTGGAGGAACCTAAATATGGCATGGATGGACTACAAAAAAGCATTTGACAGTATCCCACACTCATGGATAAAAGAGTGTTTAGAAATGCATAAGATACACCCTACACTGGTAAACTATATCACAGCAACCATGAAACAGTGGCAAACCATTTAGCAATTAAGCCATGATAAAGGACAAATTATTATTGGGATAAAAATCCAAAGGGGGATATTTCAGGGTGACTCTCTGTCACCACTGTTCTTTTGCCTTGCCCTTAACCCATTAAGCTGTCTGCTTAACAGATTAGGTCATGGCTATAATTTGGCTCCCAGAAAGCAGGAAAGTGTAAAGACATCTCACATTCTCTTTGTCGATGATTTACAACTGTATAGCTCATCAGATGAGGAACTGAAAGCACAACTGCAAGTAGTTAAAACATTTTCAGATGATTCAAGAATGTCATTTGTTCTTGATAAATGTGCAAAAGCAATCTTTAAAGCAGGAAAGCTGCAGCACCAAGAAAACATCAGTTTGGGACAAGAATGTGATATAAAAGAACTTGAGCAAAAGGGAGAGTATAACTATTTGGGAATTGATGAAGGATCAACAATAAAACATGAACAAATGTGAATAAAACTTAGTAAGGAATATTTTAGAAGACAATCCTGAAAACAGTGTTGACATCTAGGAACAAAATTCAAGCTATAAACCAATTCATTCTTCCTGTCCTAACTTGCAGTTTTGGAGTGATTGACTGGCTCCAACAGGTGTTGGATAGATTAGACAGGAAAACAAGAAGAATGCTTCATGCTCATCAAATAATTTATAAAAATCAGTGCATACTAAGATTATATATTCCCCATTCTGAAGGAAGTATGGACCTCCTTGAAATTCATTACATGTATAGATCTGTAATTATGGGTCTGCATACATATCTGCTGACCCAAACATAGTGAAAGTTTTGAAACATGAGGAGAATAAATCTAAGATGGCTTCCCTGCTTAGTCTAACAGAAGCATATCGGCATCAAGCAGGATTGCAAATCAAACCAGAAGTAGATAAAAAAATCAGGCAGCAACTGAATGTGCCAAAAAAAAAAACAAAAGAAAGAATATAAGGTGAAGGATTAGATGAGAAGGTAAGAAATGTGTAAAATGCATAAATATAGCTGCAAGTATAGAAAACTCCTGGAAAAGCCTCATGTTGATCAGGATCGAATGCAGGAATGGTTAAGGAGAGGTGAATTCAAACCAAAAGATGAAAGATTAATATTAACGGCCAAAGATAGTGGACCATATACACTTTGGCTTGCAAAGTCCATTGAACATGTGAGAGAAACAGACAAATGTAGGTTCTGTAAAACAGAATTGGAAATAGTTGCACTCCTTGTTGCTGGTTGCGACATACTAATGGCAGAAGAACTGTATACTGAAAGGCATAATAATGAGGCAAGACTGTTGCACTGGGATTATGCAAACATTATAATACTGAAGTAGCTGAAAAGCACTGGAAACATGAGCCACAAAGCATCATAGAAAATAATGAAGCCTACATCACATGGGATCACCCATTACCAACAGTTCAAAAGATAGATGCAAGAAAGCCAGACATCATGGTCCATAAAAAGTAGACAAAAGTAGTATTGATCAATGAAATCGCTACACCTAGTGAGTACAGTGTCCTGCATACAGAGAGACAAAGTCATAAAATATCAGGATTTGCAGGCAGAAACGAGAGCAATGTGTAAGAAAGATACCCAGACAGTTCCAATAGTAGTAGGAGCAGCAGGTCTTATAAAAAAGAATGTACAATCGTATTTATATATGTTACTGATACATGAAATTCCATACGAATTGCAGAAGGAGCCATTACTGGGCACATTGCGGGTGCTGCAAAGAGCACTTCTGGCTGACATCAAAGACTGAAACAATACTAATTTAATGAACTTTAATCATACTTAGGAATGGGGTCCATTCCCTTCATGATATTAGAGACCAAAAAATTTAGAGGAATTAAAAAAAGACTGAGCTAATACCAGGATTAGCAGGCAGAAATGAGGGCAATGTGGAAGAAGGATACTCAGACAGTTCCAAAAGTAGTAAGAGCAAGAGGTCTTATAAAAAAGTATTTACAATCATACTTAGATATGTTATCAATAACTCCATATGAATTGCAGAAGGAGTCATTACTGGGCACATTGCAGATGCAAAGAGTACCTCTTAGCCACAGGCTGTTACAGCAGTCACCCTGCTATACTTGCCCTTAGCCACAGGCTGCTACAGTGACCCTGCTACACTACCCCTTATCTAAAGAATGTTACAGCAATGACCTTGCTGTACCACCTCTTAGCTACAGGCTGTTACAGCACTGACCTCGCTACATGACCCCTAGCTAAAGGGTCTACAGCAGTGACCCTGCTTTACTTCTCTGTAACCACAGGCTGTTACAGCAGTGATCTTGCTATACTACTCCCTAGTCATAAGCTGCTACAATAGTGACCTGGTTATACCGTCCCCTTACCACAGGTTGTTGCAGCAGTGATCCTGCTACACAATCCCCTTGCTACAGGTGGTTGCAGCACTGAGCCTGATACACTCTTTACACAGTCTGTTACAGCAGTGACACTGTTACACCACACCCTCTAGTGACAAGATTTTTCAGTAGTGACCCTGCTACACTACCTCCCTTGCAACAAGCTGCTACAGTACTGAGCCAGCTACACCACCATCTTTCCACAGTCTGTTACAACAGTGACACTGCTACACCACCCTCTAATGACAAGATTTTACAGCAGCAACCCTGCTACACAATGCCCTTGTGACAACCTGCTACAGCAGTGACCCTGCTACACAACCCCCTTCCAACAAGCTGCTACAACACTGACCCAGCTACACCAACCTCTTTCCACAGTCTGTGACAGCAGAGACCCTACTACACCACATTCTTTTGACAACCTGCTACAGCAGTGACCCAGCTACACCACTCCCTAGCAACAGACTGCTACAGCAGTGGCTCTGCTACATCAAACCCTAGCCACAAACTGTTATAGCGCTGACCTTGTAGACTACCCTCTAGCTACAGGCTGTTAAAGCAGTGACCCTGTTACACCAGACCCTAGCCATACGTGGTTACAGCAATGACCCTGCTATACTACCCCCACTAGCTGCAGACTGTTACAGCAGTGAGCCTGCTACACCAGACCCTAGCCATAGGCTGTTACAGCAATGACCCTGCTATACTACCCCCCTAGCCACATGCTGTTACAGCAGTGACCCTGCTACAGCAGACCCTAGCCACGGGCTGTTACAACAGTGACCCTGCTACACCAGCCCCTAGCCACAGCATGTTACAGCAGTGAGCCTGCTACACTAACCTCTAGCCACAGGCTGTTACACCAGGGTCACTGCTGTAACAGCCTGTGGCTAGGGGTTAGTCTGCTACACTAACCCCTAGCCACATGCTGTTACAGCAGTGACCCTGCTACACTAACCCCCTACCCACAGGGTGTTGTAGCAGTGACCCTGCTACATTACCCCCTAGTTACAGGCTGTTACAACAGTGACCCAGCTACACCAGACCCTAGCCATAGGCTATTACAGCAGTGACCCTGCTACATCAGCCCCCTAGCTGTAGGCTGTTACAGCAGTGACCCTGCAACACTACCCTACAGCCACAGGATGTTACAGCAGTGACTCTGCTACAGCCACAGGATGTTACAGCAGTGACTCTGCTACACCAGCCCTTAGGTGCAGCCACTTGCAACATGGACCCTCATACATGACCCCATCGCTACAGGCTGTTGCAGTACTAACCCTGCTGACCCTGCTGCAATGCTGCTACTACTACTACAGCAGTATGTTCTTATATAGTGCTATAATTCTTAAAAATAAATATTTAGTAAAAAAGAGATTTAGAAAAATATGCTCTTTTGTATCTTTGTCTTTGCTCTTTCATCTTCTCTAATTTGCCATTCATAGAAATGTTGCAGTCATTTTGTCTATGTCTATCTTAAACTTAATGGCAACTTTTAAAGACTGTCTCACAAAGTCAGTTTTTTGACAAATTGTGACTCAAGCAAATATGCCAACTGTTCATAGCTCAACAAAAATGACAGGTCAGCAAAAGTAACATAAAGCATATATATATTTATATAAATAGACACACACACACACACACACACACACACACACACACACACACACACACACACACACGCATGCACACACACACACACACACACACACACACACACACACACACACACACACACACACACACACCTGCAGTTCTAATGAAGATAATATTGATATTCTACTCTACATCACTGATAGTCACAGCACATACAGCTGCTAACCATAGCAAATAAAAGAACCTTACAACCCAAGAATGATGACTGAAGTAAGGAAACCCTGAGAATAAAAATGCCGCAATACTACTTAAAATAGTACCCTGATCACAAACACTGCCCAGCTATGCAGCACAGAAGAACGAATACCTAATTATGGCCCAGAAAACCTAGGTTTGACTAGTGTCTCAGGAGACAGAATGAGCTGGCAATGCCTGCCTGCTCACACTGTAGGGAAGAAGCTGCCATGACCTGCCTTGTACCCTGCAGGTACTGGGTATATTACCCATGCAATGGCCATGTGCCAGTAGCAATAGGGCTATGACAGGGCTGTTCATCTAAAAGAACACACACTGTAGCTGAAGCTAGGCATGCCTGATAAAGAGAATGTGCAAATACTAGCACCGTGAAACAATCCCATCAGGATTAGATGGCTGCCTGGATTACAGTCTTCTATTAATGGCTCTTACTAAACTGTTCCGAATCTGTAGACAGAATAAGTCATTGTAAGTCTGAGGGCTGGTTGGGAGGAAGCAGGAAAGAAAATGAATAAAGAAATAAACATCAGATTGGTTATATACACAAGGTGTACTTATTTTAGCAACCTAATGTATTACCAAACAAGTAAGTACTGAACAGAAAACATTCCTTTGTGGGCCTCTCTGTTTTTTAACATTTCGTACATGTTCCCAGCTTCTAGATGACTATGCCACTTACCTCCCACCAAGGAAACACTTGGTCAGACATCTAATCTAGGAAACAAAGAAAGGCTTCAGATAGATACAGAAAGAAAATTTGGCATAAAAAAACAGAAACACACCCAGCAGCTACATGGGCTCTGTAAATGACAAAACACAACCCTTTTGAAAGAGCACGCATTTTTCGCACCATTTATTATGTGAGTTGTGGAGCCATGACTTGCTTTTGCTGAACTGGCATAAGCATTTATCAAGTCTGACTGCACAATTAATAGTCCTAACACTGTCCAAGTACTTGTCTGCACAGACACACTGAAGGTGCAAAGAAGTTGTGTCGGCTTTTGAATGCTATTGTCTGTCATCTGTTTTAAGTCTTTCTCCCATTTTTAAAGAGAGAAAAAAATCCCAGGCTACTGTTTAGGTTGCAATGATTTTTATTTTTATTTTTTTTATAATGAAATAGGTTATTACTCTGTTTTCAAACATACAGTTAGACTGGTAAGTAATAGGCATGTTCTCAATAAAAACTTGGTTATTATCTTCACCAGCTGAAATTACAGCATATAGATTCCACACTATCACCCAATTTGGCCGAGTCTAATTTAATCACATAAATCAAAACATTTCAAATAACAGCCTGCAGTCTGAAGCTTCAGAGCTGTGTCCACGACAAGGTACAGAGATGTAATATACTTCTAAAAACAGGTGTGAACCCTTCTCAGCCAAATCCCATATCATTCTGATGTTTGTCAAGATCTTATCTTTAATAGCTCTGTCGACCAAACATTAAGCCTGAGATTCACTTCTTCAGTGAAAGGCTCATTAAACTGCATAATGGATATTGATTATTTTAGGGCATTAAAAATCAAATTGTCTATTAACTACTGTAAATTCAGATTTCTTCTTTTCGTATTAGCAGAGAGTGGATATAGCAAAATTAACTTATTACTCTGCAAATCATTCAGAAGTGACAGAGTGCTGTTACCAATTGCTCACCAACAACTACAGAATTGTGGTGCACCTTTAAAGACAGAAGACATATTTAAGATGGTCCTGAGTGCAGTTAAAAACCTACAATACTACAGTACTGTTCCATAGTAAATGTATACCCTCTTCTCTATACTTAATATTCTCAAAAGACACTGTCTTGATACACACTTGAAAGTTCAATATAGTCTGCTTAAGTCGGTTTTGTTGTATGTAAATACACAGTGTAAACAACAGATGTTGAATTCTCTCTTACACTCCCTGGACATACTATTTTAATTGATTTAATTCTGTGCTGCTTCTGCATAAATAAATTGTTGTTATATCAGATACCTGTCAAAAGCAACATCATAGGTTTAATTTCTGTTAAAGAAAACTCCAATAAGATAAGTACTTTTTTATTATTAGCCTCAAGAAAAAGAATGAACTATAGAAACCTTCCATGAAGAAACACCATAGCATAGTACCTTTCAGAATTCAGAATTTTTAGCCTTGGTTCTAAGCAATGTTTTATGACATTGGTACAGGAACATTAACTTTTTTTAAAACTGAATTTACACAAACTTGATTGGTTAATAGGAAAGTCAATTTATTAAAATGTCAAATAATTACCTTTCTTTGTGTTTCTTCTATAATGATGTACATAACATATACAAGTAAATACGTACAGGACTCTGATTGAGGGGAAACATATATGCATGGATACTGTTTACAGTTTGCTGATTTTGTTGAATGACCTTTCAATACTGAACAATTCTAGATAGCACATCAGCAGTCTGCCACATTATTTTAGCACTTAAAGGTAATTTTCAATATCTACATATTTTCCTAGTAAACTGTGACTTAACATGTATATTATGCAAGTACATACTAGTGTTAGATATTTGCTGTCTGTTGAGGAATAAGTCAAGCATATATTTTATTTCTTAAGATAATATTTTCTTCAGGTTAAACTTGAAGACCATGGATCAATTTACATGCATTACTCTATAGCTTTCAGGATTCATTTTTTCACTTGTAGAAAGTGTTCCTCCCAGCATTTTGCCTAAATTAACCTACTAGAATTCGTTGCAAGATTTATTCTCATAATGTGGGCTGTAACTCCAAATCATATGTGTTTGATTCTGCTTTTCTCATTCTTTTAATAATCTAGAAAGTGCAAACTACCAATTTTAATAATATGAATGCTAAGGAGATGGATTGTTAATAGTAGACACTCATATTTGTATTATTATTATTATTATTACTATTATTATTATTATTATTATTACGGTGACTCATAACATAAAGTATTACAATTATTAGAAAAACATAGCAAAGAAAACCTTAGATCAGAGAATCAAATCATATCCCTTTCATATATATTAAGCACTTATGCAATCCTTTAGCAGAGTGCCAGAATTTTAATTCATTTAAATTAGTTTAATCTGTTATTATCTTCCTGAAGTAGAAAAATAATTGTATTGCTTTTGTCTGGGCTGTTTCATGATGATAACACAGATAGCAATTTCTTGTTTTTTGTGAGTGTGTTTGTGTGTGCTATTGGGGGAAGCCTAAAAGGAACAAACACCTGTTTTCAGAAACAGCCTAGGAGTACTGGCTGGCTATGTGATATCTTCAGAGTCACACAGTTTTTTGTAAACGTGGATTGACAGAATCAGACTTGGAATGAAAGTTATCAGCTGCTTAGAACTCCAATGCTACAGCTTGCCAGTCAAATTAACTATGTTGAAATTTAAAAACACATTTTCTGTTTCTGCACCATGTCTTGGTAAGACATAGCCAACTACCTATTTACTTTAATAAGCCTTTCATGTGCCTGTAAAATGCAGTTATTTCCTAAACTCTGACCAGAAAATACAAAAACAAATTGAATCTCATTACTTTGCATAAGTTATGCTACGGCTGTTTTGCTGTTTCTGGCTTGTTTAATTGCGTGTAACATTACACTGGCAACAATATATATATATATATATATATATATATATATATATATATATATATATATATGTGTGTGTGTGTGTGTGTGTGTGTGTGTGTGTGTGTGTGTGTGTGTGTTTGTGAATATACCTATATACAAACAAATATAATTTGGAATGTTACATAACTTTTTCTAAACCATGTTACTTATAAAAGGCTTGAAATTCTGTGGAGATTGTTTTTTTTTTATTATTTCTAAAGTTCTAACATGAAAGACTAATGCAGAACAAACCTTTCATTGTGCGTCATTCATTCTAAGAAAAGCAGGTGCAATACCACGCCAATATCACACCAAGAAATTAATTTTTAGGTGAACCTGAAAGTTCCTACAATGGCATGAAAACATGTTTATATGCACATATTTATTTACATATAGCTACTGCTGTTGTTTATCCACATGCTATCTGTTATCATCCAAAGCTAAGATTGCTGACTTCAGTGGCATCAAGCTGTTAGTGAGCTATTGTTAAGCTCTGTAACCACCAGCTGTCTGCTAAGTATCAGCAAACACTCTGTTTCCTTATTATGCAGGTAGTGTCTTGAAAAAGTAATGCCGACATATGTTTAGGCATTTAATTGTCTAGGAATTAAGATGCTGGTTGTTACCAGTGAGGGATGTTTCCCCACCCTTCTGCATATTTCCAAATTTCAAAAGTTATCTGACCTCTTAGTTACCTTTTTGCCAGCAATGTTAGTTACCAAGTCACTGTAACTACTGTTGACTAAATGACTGGTAGCTAATCTATCTAGACATGTTTTTGTGTGCTGCAAGCCTAATTGTTTTATATTATATTATGTTACCTTGCATAACTGTCATTACTTGTTTGATTGTCTTTTCGTTTCCATATAAAATAACACCAGTGCACATTAATTGTTTCAGAAAGGGACTAAATAAATAAAATTTTCTGCAATTACTGGTGACAGTTTCAGAAAATCTCTGTGGGGAAACAGAATACTACATTAAAATGTTAAACAGGAAGTAAAATGAAAGTGGGAACCAGTGGTGTGCATAAACACAGCCTCCAGTTACATATAAAAGTAAATTGTGTGCAGATGTTGTCTTGCTTGGTTTTTGCACACAGCCTGTATGATGCCTAGTTAAACCCTTAAAGCTTTCTCTTAGGGTTTGGGCAGCATTATACATTTCACATGAATGAAAAAAATGTAATTATAGTGCACTGCAGTCAGTTTGTTGAGGAAAATTGACAATTATTATATGCATTAAATGCTACCCAGTTGTTATGACAAGCACACAGCAAACAGATGTGCTACCCCAGCCAAACACAGCAGTTACAGTTCTGGATTCTATCAGAGAAGCAAATATCACACCTAGTTGGTAAGGTCCACACAATCTCGTGGCAAAAGAATATGAAGTACATTAGAAAACATTTTAAGGATTAAAATAATATTAAGTTATAGATTATTGGTTAACATAAATTACTGAAACAGTGCTATATTAACAAGACAAAAAAATCACCATGCAGGAAATGCTTCAAATAAAAAGATATTTATTTATTTTATGTTTGCTTGAAGGGATAGTCCGACTGGGTACACTCCCATTTTCAGCAGAGGCCAGGGGGGAAAGCCCCAATAGATACAAATAAGCAGAAAAATGAAACATAGGATATGAACATATACAGTAATAGCCTGTACAAGGAACACAAATTATACATATGAAGTAACAGAAAATGCATATTACTGATAAAGCACTTCCAAACAATTGTTGATACGGGATGCGGTTAGAGTGTTATAAATGTGGTTTTCATTGTCTAGGTAGATGTAACTATGTGTAATAAAACCTGTCTAAAGCATTAATGAGAAGTTCAGGAGCAGAGAGGAAATTAGGATGAGTATGAATGGCTTAGACAGGGACAGAGAATATATAAAGAGAATGTAGCATGAGACTCGTGGTGACGTTATAAGTGAGATGAATTAGAATAACATCAAGTAGAGAGAATAAAAATCTAGCTGTGAGTTACATGATTTGTCCTGACCCTGGAGGGACTGGTAGGTCATGTGTTCATAATGATTACAACATATTTTGGAGATTTGGAAGAGCATCTAAGGTTATGTTTAAAATTTAAAGTGTGTTCTGTTCTGCCATCCCTGTTGTTTATATGTTTGGGGTGCAGAAAGGCAGGGGGCTTGTATCACTAACAGGCAGTGTTAATACAGCAAACAATCATAGAAGAACTCACCTTACAAGGCATAAAATCTGTATTTATATATATTATGTCAACTAAAAAGAAACTTACAAAATGTTACAAGAAACAGCCACAGAGCTTTCGGTGTAAGACAAATGTATATTTGCTATGTGGCCAAGAATATAATACAGACTACAAAGCCAAAAAGGATTATTTTTGAAGTTCAAGTCATGGAACTTGCTATTAGTAGATAACAATAAAAGGTCTATAATACAGACAGGCGTATATACATAAACATATGCATGCACACATCCATATGCACATAAATACATAACAATGAAATTACAAGGGATGCAAAATCCTTTCACTCAATATGCAAAATATTGCATGGAAAGTAAGAAAAGCAACCTCTTAACCAATCTTTTTATCAAGAAAATAAGGGTTTGTAACTAAAGATTCATAGATTCTCATTTCTAAGGCAGTCAGTGATCTTTTCTTACAGTGGCTCTGTTGTAAACAAAGTGAAACTTTGTGATACAGCAATAATGCCATGGTCCAAACATAGAATACACCCTAATTATGCACAATTTCACAGTGTTAACCTGGAGTATACGCCAAAGTGGCCTTTAAATCATTAAACATTAATAAAAAAGTAATTTCATCTACAGAAGAACAGCAGTTGTACTTAATCACAATCTTTTATAATGACATACCCCAGGATTTCATAAAATCTGTGCAGGATCTGTATAGAGCCTACATGGAATGTACCAATGTACACTTCCATGGTTCACCCCCGGCAGCACTCTATGCATATTAGTCAAGGCCTGCTGCCAAGGGAGAGCATAGTAACAGGGATATTGAATCCGTCTAGGCAGAAGTGTAGAGGCTGGTCAGATGTTATGTACATGATGATGCTCCCTGTAATGTTTCGTACTGTTGAAATGTGCTGTGTATTAATAGTTTGTGTTTTAAATTTATAAAGTGTTATATTTTTTTTTCCATTTTTTTTGTAATGTCCATTTGCATGGTGTGATGTGGAGCGGAGCAATACTAAGCTGCACTTACACATACACAGCTGACACCTCCCAGACATCTAAAAATAGAAACTGGATGTAATTAATTATCTTTTTTTTTTTTAATGTCCGTTTGCATGGCTTGGAGCACAGCAATGCCAACCTGCACTTACACATAGACAGTTGACACCTGCCAGACATCTAAATATAGAAACCAGATGTAATTAATTATGTATGTCTGCTTATGTAGAAACCTGTTTAAGCCAGTTTGAGCGGCGCATCATGATTGCTTAGTACTGTATGTGAAGGTATACTATTTTATATACTATCCAAGTAGCTAAATGGGTAGCATGACAGTCTTAAGCTTTGTAGGTCCTGGGTTTGAGTCCCTAGCACATGTATCATTTGTTGAATACAATGTAAAATGTCTTTTAAATTAAAATCAATATTTTTACATTTGGGAGAGCTGCATGGTGCCAAGCACTGCTTAAACATAGTTAGCAGCTAATATTGTTTGCACATTGCTAAACTTCACTAAAACTATGGTTGTGCAAGTTTTCATGATGCTCAACTCAGCTTAGCTGGTTTGCCCAATGCTAAGCACCACGGCACTTTTTTGAATGTTGCTAAATGATGTGTAAGGGTGGAAAAACAGCCTAAATTAAGGTCAATAGGTGGGAATTCTGCACCATTTGTTGGAGTCTGCTTATCTGCTGATATGCCGGATGGTATTGGAGAGGATGCATGCTTTCAGGTGCAGAGATGGGGCGTGCAGACGTCCAGGGTTTTTGTTGGGCTCATCATATGCAATTATGAACCTAGGCTGTTGCAGGATGGTTACCAAGGCTCAGAATGTAAGGCTGAGGCCTAGGATCAGTTGGCCAGAGACCTTACCAGTGTGACTGGTATCTCTCACACTGGTGGGAAGTGTCATCACCACTATGATGATCTGAAGCAAAGAAGGAGGGAAACATTGGACACCTGTGTCCAAGAGGCTAGGACTGGGCATGCCCCACAAATATGTAAGTATTCTTTCCAGTGTTTTACCAAAATGCAAGCTGAATATGTGCAAAACTGGTATGCATAATGGTATGCTTCTCTCCCAACAGTTGCAACTAAGAGGACTTATAATATTCATTCCCATGCCAGGCTCCTGGCTAGGTTGCACCATGAGTGCGTTAGTATGGATATATTATGCTAACTTTGGTGCAATAAGCAATAAAGAATAAAAAATGTATTGCAATAAAGAATATACAATAAAAACTGTAGTGCAATAAGTGGGCAATTAGAACTGTAGTGCAATAAATGAATAATAACAACTGTATTGCAATAAACAATAAACAACACCAATAACAGTAAGCAAAAAAGTGTAAAGCATAATTGTGGTGTCATAACATAATTGCACTAGAGTTGTATGCATTGCATGTCTAAGGTAAAGTTGCCGCAGTCAAGTGTACAACTGTAATAGCTGTAGAATGCAAGACTAATGGCCTGAAAAATGTATTGATCAACTCATAGTACAGTTCAAGGCTGCCTCCAGGCCAGTTTCAGTCACATAATGCTCTCATTTTCTTCCACGCCAGGAACAAAAGGTATAGGGCTGAGGTAGCCAATTTTATGAGCAGATAGTGTGTGTAGATTTCACAGAGAATCATCAGCAATACCAATAAAGTGTTAAGCACTATTCTGGTTTCCTAAGTAAATCTGTCTTAATATTTGCAACAGCGCTGTAGTCATTGCATGTCTGTTCTAAGTTGCTGCAGTTGATTGTTACATTATTTGCAGAAGTCCCCTGTAGTCACAGCTATTGGGTTCTATTCCCATGCCTGCAACTAAGACATAACGTCTGTCTAGCTTACTTAACATACACAAACATGCCTCTCAACTGTCACAATTTTTCATAATGTAATTGCAACTGCCTAATCTGTCTGTTCCATGATTACCACATAAATGATTACCTGGAATTCTATATATTTTCAAATCCATTTACATAATGCTTTGGTAATTATATAAGTCCACATTATTTGAAACTGTTCTGTGTAGTTGTGTACCTGCATTTGTTAATGCTTGGCCCATACTATCCCATGCTAACAGCTTGAGAGGTATGTGTGTGCTACGTCCGCTATAGAAGAATTGTAGTCACTGTACCCACAACTGACACTGCACACCTGTAGAAGTATGCAGTTGTACTCTGTTTAATAATACTACCTGCAAGGTAACTAATGGTATGTTTTTCTCTCTCTCCCCACCCGTTATCTTTTTTAATGTATTATTGTTATTTATTATTTTGATTTAATATTAACATATTTTGTTACACTAACTGTTTTACTGGCCTTATGGTTTAATTCATACTGGTTTTCTGTTCACATACTTACAATTATGTTATTTAATGTTGTGTTGCACATAATATAGCTTAATATGTATTTGGATTAATAAAGTTTATGTTCCATTCTGTTAATATTAGCATTTGTTTTGTTATTACCAACTTTAACTTATTGTTATAGCTACTTTACTACAGAGTGTCAAGGTCAGTCGATTCCTCGTGATCCACCTACTTTGCCTCCTCTGGCCATGGCACCCTGTCCCAGCACATCTGGAGCCCAGCCTGGTGGTTCCCTCTCTACTGCCCCTGCACTACCTGTGGCATCAGGTTGTACCACCCCATGTGACGGGGCTGGGCTCCTCTATGGGAGTGGTGGTGGAAGGGGAGTTTTCACCAGTGACAAACTGCTGAGTTTGGTGTGCAGGATCATCTACCATGGGTTTGGATGATACCTGCATCAGATGGAGAGCATGCTGGCCACCCTGGTGGAGCAGGCTTGCCCCAGAGCCCAGCTTCCACCACTGCCACTCTCGGGGCAGTGAAAGAGCAATGCTGTCAGCCCCATGGGTGGGGATGTGAGTCATGGCGCCACCTTGTGGAGGCACAATGGACTGAGACTCAACAACACCCTCCCCAACCAAGGTGTTACCCCCTCTTGTGTCACAAACTGCAAAAGCTTCCTCACCTACCCAACTCACCTCCCACACACATACTTATGTCCCTTCCCCAACATTCCACTCTCACCTTATAAAAACAAAAAAATGGGGATCTGCCCCCACAAAAAAATATTGTTCCATACAAAGCTCTCCATTTTGCACATGTGTTCATTGGACACACATAATTTGGTCCAATTGGCTTAACAATGCAATCATGTTGCCCTCACTCCTCTCTCTGGGGGTTAGAGTCCAAAGTCATCTACAAATTCTTTCAAAGTGCACAGTTGTTGTTGTACAAAAAATGGATAGCTATGGTTCTTTCCTACACCCTTTCTGCACATACCTACCTACCTTTCACTATGTTTCCCCCTGCTTGCAACCCATTGCACCGCTTTCCTATCTCCTCACTTTTCTTTTCTTTATATATTTTTAGCACGACGCTGCCCAATGCACCACTTTATGTAGCTTTGCTAAGCTCAGCTAAATGGACCTATATTGATATAGGTCTTTTAAATAATAAACATGTACAAAATAAACACCTGTGCCCTATTTCTAACCCAAAATCATTGCACCTGTAGGATGCTGCATTAACCTGCCATGCCACACAGTTGTTAATTAAAACAGCTGGTTTAAGCAAAACATAGAATTTGCAAGTTACACTCATTAAGCACGTTTCAGTGGAGCTGTGCATCTTGCTGCATCATGCAAACTTGCTTAAAGAGTAATGGAAAAATTGGGATTGCACCTTGGAGTCTGGTACAAGAGTACACCACTAGAAAGCCAAACACAGAAGAATGGGTGTAAGTGAGGTCTCTAATATCAGGTAAATGTCCCCTTTTATCAACAACATTTACAAGTACACTTGCTAAGGCATTACTGGCAAAATACATGTCCAACAGGGGCCTTGGTGCAGAAATGCATCCATATAAAGCCATGCACATAATGATGGCTGTAAAAAAAGTATGTCACAGCCTGTGTGTGTGTAACAGTGACTCAGTAGCTCATTCTGTTAAATGCTTTGCAAACAGTACATTTTGCCACACAACAGTCCTAGGTTCAAATCCAGTGGTGTGTAGCATTTAAATAACATTATTGTGAATCCAGCACTGAGTCATGCACTCTTTATCCACACAATGCATTACAAATGAAATGGCTGCTTGTCACTGAGGGAAGTCACAGGCCTGCAGATAGGGACACACTTCACATATCCATATAGCAAGACTATAAGTGCATAAAGTGTCACGTTGTTCATTAATCTGCATTCACAGACAATTTTAACTCAGGTAATGCAAATGAGGCCCACTACTATCAGAGTGCAGTACACAATGCTTTCAAACTCACAGTGCAGATTAGCACAGCTGCACAACTAACATGCACATATGAAGCCCCTCCTTGTAACAAGGACTGCTAGCATACATGTTTCAAATTTGTAACAAGACTGTAACATGTGGCCTGACAGTTGCCCAAATGGTAGATATAGTGCAATATTTATCCCCTATGTTGCTCAAGGACACAACAAATGCATAGCCTAGTACTCTGTTAATGATACGTGTTGCATATTGCTAGCCTAACATACTTACCTTAAACACATGCCTTAAATGGAGTGGAATGGCTACCCTCACTCTGGCTCTGCCTCTACTACAAGGCTGCCACAGCTGCCACAGTTACTTCTACAGCTTGTCCTCCAAAGTGTTCATATTCTCTGCCTAGACCTGCAGCCTGCAGCCTGTACCATGCACATCTCTATGTAACAGTAGCTTCTACAGACCTAACCTCTGCAATGATGTAGTCTCCTCACCCCAGTAATGTCCAGCACAACATATCAGAAAGGGCCTGTAATCTACATGGAGGCCTTATGTCTTGTACAATGGTTGCATGTCATTGGCTATTGATAGTGCAACTCAGCTGTGTTGGCTACAATTAACATTTCAGAACCACAGATTGGTTAACAAGCAATCACCTGCTAATGAGAAGCATGTTAAAAGGCAAACATGCTGGCTATGGGGAACCATTCTGTATGACACTTTCTGCACACAGAACACCCATTTGCAAAAACTTAAATATCATCACATATCAACAGAGGAGTTTTGCACTCCAGCAAGTATGTAATCTTTTTATTTACAACAGGATGCAGATGTGTGAATATGCTTACAGAGAATAATAATTACAGCACTAAGCCTTTCCTAGGACTATGATAATGACATGTCATTGATATTGAGATTTGCTACACCTACAGATGATGTACAATACATCAAGAGTGGAACGATTTTTTGTCAATGTGGTACACTGGTCTCTTGGGACTGTCCCTTTATAGTGGTTGTAACAGCACATTGCTATTTGTTTGGCACTGTTGTTTTGACATATTATCAGGGGGTTGCCACTAGGGGACACTACAATAGACTCCAGTGTTGGGTGTGTGATCATACAGCATTATTAGTCATGGCACACATGGGAATAGCTGACTATTGGTAGTATCTTAGTTGTATCCACATACGTAGTATGTTTGCACACTGTGGAATATGGCATGTGTGATCAAGCAATGGATACTGCCAACCATTCTGTTCTTGCTGTATCTCTACATTCTGTTGTTTTTCAGGACACATGTACCCAAGATGCCGTGCACCTTTCATAGATGCGGAGAATGAGATTATACTTGAAGGCCTCTGGCAACACCATGAACTCCTACTGGGCAGGGGAAGGCAAAACAGGGAACAGCGGGTAGCACTGTGGCCTGACCTTGTCTGTGACGTGAATACTACAGGTTATCAGAGCAGGACATATGAGCGGGTTCGACACTGTGCAATGGACATGATCAATGCTGCATGTAAAAGAGCAGCAGATGTAGCCAGGGATCGTGGCATCACCAGCGAAAGGCCTAATGCAGAACAACCACTTTGAGCAACTAAGGAATTCCTGGCGAACATAGGCACACATGACAGCTCCCAGGCACCCTCACACCATACATTGTGGATGTGGGTGCCACAATTTCAATGGCATAGGAGTATGCAGGCAAGCTTACTTTGATCACCACTACAATACTGTACCATTCAGTGTGTCAGGGTGTACATACTCTTATGCGGGTGTCAGGTCTGTGTTCTTTGGGGGGGGGAGGTTTAACTGCAGTTTGACTCTCCTGCTCAGATGTTGACCAACATAATAATTAACATAGTAGCTACTGTAAATGTGAGATATATGGATGTATTACCTTGTTGCAATGCAATATACGGTGATAGTGACACTACCTCTCCCTCTACTTTTCATAGGTTTATCAGGCATCGGATAAGGCAGTGATCCGGCTCCTGGTAAGCACAATACTATTTTGTTATTGATGTAGGTTTACAGCAATGTAATTCCTAAAGTGTCATACCATGCCTGCTGCCTGGAGTGTTGTACTGTCATCATGATTGCAAACTGCACAGATATTTATGACTGTACACATGTTACAGTCATACATATGCCTTGGTGTCATCACACAGATAGATGCAACAGTATTGTCAGGACATTGCAGATTGCCATATGTGTCTACTTTGCAGGGTCTTTACAAATGTCAACAATGTGCCTCATTTTTGCTGATGAGATTGCTGTACAAAGAGGTTTCATTTACAAGTAACTACAGCTGTTTGTGGGAATACTAATGTTATCTTGTCCTACTATATGAGGTTGGGATTTCAACAGGTCTGTAATAATGCCAACAGTGTATAGAGTTGTACATTTATTGCAACATAGTACTGAAGAGCATAATAGTGTAGGTATTAATGTACTGCTTTTTCCTCTCTTATCACACATGACCAGGGGGTTGGTCTCTGTCCCCTACATAACCTGATGTCAGTGTCTCTTCATACTCTGATGATGATGGTGGCCACAGTGAGGCACAGGTGGGGGTTTCAGGGGATGAATATGTCCCAGAGGTTGACATCACTCTTCTGCCCATATTGTTGACGCACACGGTCAGTATGCCTACATATACCCAGTCCCCAGAGGTCACAGGTATTGGACAGTCAGAGGGTGGAGACATTGAACAGGAAAGTGTGGCAACCATGGTTGCAGTGAGTGTAGACACTAGCCATAGCCAGAGAACTGGTGAGGTTCCACACAGGCAGCTTGACAGGGGTTCTCATAGGAGGCCTGCTGTCCTTCCACCACCTGTTGCAGCTGTCACATCACAGTTCACTCAGCATATGTTTTGAGCCATCATGGAGGCACAGGTACATTCTGAAAGGAACTCCAGGTGTATGCTCAGGGTTATGGATGCAGCACATTCTGACTGCCTCCACCGCATTGGTGACACCCTAGATCTGTTTACTGATGCAGTGGATAGAAGGTGTGCTGAGACAGTGTCTGTCTTGGAACGCACAGTGTCTGTGCTGGAACATGTGGTTGGAGTTGAGTGTTGGCCTTGTGGATGTAGATCAGCAACCCCATCTGCTGAGAGTCCACATGGCCATGCACAATCACAGCCCATAGTGGCAGTACATCCAGTGTCAGCTCTACCATGCATGGTTCAAAGCTGTCCAACATACACACATGTAAGGCTAGCACTGAGATTGACTTTGTATGCACACACTCACACACCACTGGCAAATGCAAGTCACTTACAGACACACACAGCACAATTCCATGGTCCAACTTGCCTCTTTTCCTTCCTGACTCACACACATGCTGTCAACTTTTTGGGTCAGCCTAGGTCCCCTGCAGTCCTACACAACACCCTGTGCAAATGATGATACTTGTGCTACATCCCTGTCATCCTCATCATCGGTGCAGGGAAATGAAGCTATGTGTCTGATGCACAGGGTTTCTATATAAATTAAAATGTGCTGGTGTAATTCATTCCTTTGCCATGCCACTTGTAGTGGTTATTGACAGATACTGTATGCTGACATCTGTAATGAGAAAGCCACATAATTTTATGTACCTTATGTTGTGTGATGCTGTAATGGCTGTATACTTGCACAAAGAAATGTATGTCATGGACCTCTTTATGTTTCTGTTTCAGGAATCTGTTGGGGATACCTATGGATATACAGCAGCAAGAAAGCCATAGATGTCACAGCACAGGATAGAGTATCAGCACAGAAGAGATATGTCCTCAACAAGGTACAGCACTATAGGTGCATGGCTGCATAAATCCATATGTGTGTAACAGGCTAACAAGGACAATAGCGTAATTCAGCATACTCATGCATCCCTAATCTGATAAATGACACCAAGGTTTTGGGAGCTAACACATTTACAAGCTGTGGTGCTGGGGATGACCCATCTACAAATTTCCTGTGACCAGTACAGACATTTGTCCAACAACAGCTATGATTGTCATGTTCTACATCCCATGGTATAGCCTGAACATGATGTGTGTCACAGCAGGTGTGCTTCACATGCATGGGGGGGCCTGTTACATATAGAGTGTACTGTATGTGTTAAAGTGGATTGTTGAGAGACAGCCTTACAAGACTCTCTGCAAATATATAGAGCTGAGTATATTTTTTTGTATTATTCTATATTATAGAGCTAAATTGTTACTTAGATATCTGTTGTCTTACTGTTCTGCAAATATACAGATATCAGTATATATTTTTTTGGTTATAATTTGCACTGTGATTCCTCATACCTATCTCTGTTGAAACTGTCTTCCCCACCCCCCTTCCTCATTTTAGTTTCTATAGCTTGTGTGTTAACTCAAGGTTCCCTTAATTTGCTGTTAATAGCAGCCTGCATTTAAAGTGGATTGTTGAGAGACAGCCTTACAAGACTCTCTGCAAATATATAGAACTGAGTATATTTTTTGTATTATTCTGTATTATAGAGCTAAATTGTTACTTAGATATTCTGTTGTCTTATTGTTCTGCAAATATACAGATATCAGTATATATTTTTTGGTTATAATTTGCACTGTGATTCCTCATATCTATCTCAGTTGAAACTGTCTTCCCCACCCCCCTCCCTCATTTTAGTTTCTATAGCTTGTGTGTTAACTCAAGGTTCCCCTAATTTGCTGTTAATAGCAGCCTGCATTTAAATGGATTGTTGAGAGACAGCCTTACAAGACTCTCTGCAAATATATAGAGCTGAGTATATTTTTTGTATTATTCTGTATTATAGAGCTAAATTGTTACTTAGATATCTGTTGTCTTATTGTTCTGCAAATATACAGATATCAGTATATATTTTTTGGTTATAATTTGCACTGTGATTCCTCATATCTATCTCTGTTGAAACTGTCTTCCCCACCCCCTCCTCCCAGTTCTTGGTTGTAGTTTAAATTTGGTGGCTTTTGCAGTGCCCGCCCCACTGTAGATTTGATCTAGGACACTCCCCCAGTCCCATCTCTTTACCGCATTCTACCTAATAAACCCTTACTGCACTTGCTTTTAGTCCTTTTTAATTTAATTACATTTTTTCAAACTGTGTGTGGACTAATATTGCTACATACTCAAGTGTGCCAGCTTGCACTGCATGTGAATTGTTTTTACTACTGTTTTTGCTACTTTTCTGAAAAAAAAATTCTGCTTTTACTGTATTTGTGTTTCTTCCTACTTTATTTTGCTTTTGCGTCATCTTAAAAGTACTCAGTTGTATTTATTACTGCTTGGTATAACTCAATCTAAGTCTTTTAGTTTAAGCACTTGGGCTTCAGACCAGTTGTTTTACATTAAGAAGGTTTGTGGTCTGCACTGTAGTGGCAGAACAGGTAGCTTACATCCTTCTAAGTTGGGAACTGCTGATTGAGGGCTCAGTGTCTGTTATTCTAAATGTGTATTAATTCTGGTTTAAGCACTTGGGCTTCAGGCCAGTTATTTTACATTAAAAGGGTTCATGGTCTGCACTCTTGTGGGAGGAGAGGCTGGACTCTGCCCTTCTGAGCTGGGAATTTCTGGCTAAAGGCTTATAGTGCCTGCATATTTGAACTGCTTCTTACTGAAATTGGTACACCTTGTTTGCTGTAGCGTAGACTAGATCCAGGCCTGCTGAATCTAGCTTTGTTTGTATAGCTTGAGCACTAATCCAGGCATTTTTTACAGTATTCAATTGTATTTACTACTGCTTTGTAGTAACTTGATTAAAGTGTAGCTATTATTCTAAGTCTTTTGGATTAAGCACTTGGGCTTCAGACCAGTTGTTTTACATTAGGAAGGTTTGTGGCCTGCACTGTGGTGGCAGGACAGGTAGCTTACATCCTTCTAAGTTGGGAACTGCTGATTGAGGACTCAGTGTCTGTTATTCTAAAAGTGCATTAGTTCTGGTTTAAGTACTTGGGCTTCAGGCCAGTTATTTTACATTAAGAAGGTTCGTGGTCTGCACTCTTGTGGCAGGAGAGGCTGGACTCTGCCCTTCTGAGCTGGGAATTTCTGGTTAAAGGCTTATAGTGCCTGCATATTTCAACTGTTTCTTACTGAAATTGGTACACCTTGTTTGCTGTAGCATAGACTAGATCCAGGCCTTCTGAATCTAGCTTTATTTGTATGCTTGTTGTTTGTTAGCTTCTTATTTCCCTGAAATGCTAATACCACCTAAAACGCGGTTTTTCAGCGCTTCTGTGGATCCCTAGTGATATCTGCATTGCTTACTGTACTTATTTCCTTGTTTCACTTAAAAGAAAGTTACTGTTTGTTGTTTTTGCATTTAAGTTACCTGTAACACATTGCATTTAAGTTACCTGGCACTTGCTCACTAAAGCAATTATATAAGTCAGCACTAAAAAATTAAAAGCACTACACCCTCACAAACTCCCCTTGAGTACCTTGTTCCCCACTGGCCCTTTTTTTTCAATTATAAAGGAATTCCCAATACTATTCTAGCATGTCCAAAGGTCAGTTGTCAATCTCCTCTCTGGTCCAGCTGGTGAATCTAGGAATCTTGAGGCAATGTTACAACTGCCTCATGTACACAGACAACCCTCTCCTCCTCCCAACAAATTCCAACATATGCGAAGTAAAAGGACCTCAGGACACACCACGAGAAGATGTAAATCTGTTTTATTCAGTAGACATAAAAATAATAAAAAGATAAGCGCTTTCACGTGCTGAAAACGCACGCTTCATCAGATCTCATTAAATGCCACAAACTGCTTCTCTTTTAAATAGAATAAAGACCAATAGCAATTCATGCCCAATCAAGAGATGCTAGTTTCATACAAAAGCTGTACATAATCAGCTGCCGTTCTCAATCAACTTGCTAACCCTGATATGCTCACATATATCAGCATGATTTCATTGCAGCATAAAGATGTAAAATAGTTGCAAAACATCAAAGCTTACTGTTCATAATGTATTACTGCAAAGTTGAAAATTGCAACAATAAATTACCTTGAAAGGGTTACTACTGTATTAAACCCATTCATTCAGCGTAGCTTAACCTATCAAGCATCACAATTTCATGAATAAACTGCTGTCACAAAATATTCCATTTCACCATAGCTTAAAAATGCATGGATATTCCCAAGTGTTGAAATATAAACTGTTTGCATAAAAAATGTTGCATAAAAAATATTACATAAAAAATATATCGCATAAAACTAACCAAGCATCACGTTTTAAAACCACATACGTTTTCTAAACAATGCTTTCTTTAACAACATGAAAGATATAGAACGTGAAAGATTTGTTTTTAAGTAATAGCAAAGACCAAAGCAAACTTAGCAATTATAAAAATTATAAAAATTAATGCCCTATATAAAGTTTCCACAGTCTAAGAGCATGCTTGGTTATTGCATATTAACCTGCCAAACTTACACCCATTTGATAGCAAGCTGCTTTTGCAAATCATTACAAATGTTATTAAAATCTGGTGACTAATAATCAAAATTACAATCCATTAAAGTAAAGATGTTAATAATGTTGAGTTTACCAGAAACAATATATCTTGATAAGAACGCTTATTCAACAGAAATCTTCAATGTATATATACTCACATCTCATGTCTAACGGATCAGGTCGTCAGTTCAACTAATAGACGAAATGTCTAACAAAGCTGTAAAAATGCAAAAAATGTGAAAAATATATTCATTATCATAGCTACTCCATTTTCAAATCCAGTAGAACATACTAGTAGGTTCTAACTAAAGGGTGCACATTCTTGCATTTAGATCAAAGTGGGTCAAAGAACCAAGGCCATTTCGGGCCTGTATCGTTGTCATAAAGCTAATCTATTGCATCATCCAACCCGACTGGATACCCCTGAGGTAAAAGACATGTGCCTAACAGTCCACCTCCAGCCCAAGTCAGGGAATCCACCTTAAGGGTGGTCCATGCAGTCTAGTTGAGAGCTGTACAAAATGTCACTTATAAATTCAAAGGAACTATGTGAACCTCATAAGGCTCTAACATAAGGTATTACAAAAAAGGCAACTCAATTAAATTGTGCTAACCTAATCTTATGTACATTAATTTCTTGTATGTTATAGTACAAACTTGAAGATGAATTTTAAAATGATGGAAGTGAAAATCATCTATCAATCAAGATAGGTTTCAACGATATAAAATTGTTGATACCTGGTTCTATGTGAGCTCCTGTTTTAAAAATCCACTTTAGTTCTAGTTTAGCTAACTGGTTGAAATTATCACCCAATCTTTTACTTCTCCTTAAGGTTTGCAATACTCTAAATTTGAACTCATGTTCCGGATGTGCTCCTATATGCCTGGCTAACGCATTGGAATCCTTATTTTTCCGTATATCATAGCTGTGATTGTATATTTGTTAAACCGATATAAAATGCTGGACAATGCAAACAGTTAGCCATGTAAATCAAATTACTGGTGTTGCAATCATAATATGCCCTAGGTTTGAATTCAAAGACTCCATTAACATGTGTAAAATCCTGAGTAGTGGTTATCAATTTGCACATGTTACAATTTGTGCATGGAAAAGTGCCTAGTTTCTTGTGTAGGCTATGTGAATCTGCATTATTGAAATTCCTAGAGAATATCACCTTAAGATTGTTACAAGTTCGAAAAATAAATGAGGGTTTCGTACCAACCAGGGTTTTCATTTCTTCAGTGGTCAGAATGTTCCAATGTTTGGACACTATCTTTCTAATCTGTTCATTATCGTTAAAATATTTCATCACATAAGAAACTCTATTCTTGTTAAATCTGCCTTGTTTCTGAAGTGGGCCTGGATTATATTCTGTAGAATGAGTACATGCTCTGTTACTAGAATTATGTATATTGGTCTGAACACTCAATGATGCATGGTGATGCAAGGCCCTCTGTCTTATCTCATTAACCATGGATTCATCATAACCTCTGGCTAAAAATATTTTGGTCATATTGTCCGCCTCCTCTTCCAACATGGTGGGATGCTGTATAATTCTGGTTAATCTGGTGAATTGAGCTTTCACTATACCAGGATATACATGCCTTGGGTGCATGCTACTAAACTCAAGAATGCTGTTCCTCCAGCATTCTTTCCTACAGATTGAATTGTACCTTCTCTGTCTAAATATAGACAAACATCCAAAAAATTAATTTGTTTCTCAGAATGTTGTAAAGTGAATTTCAAGAAGTCAGTGGTGGAGTGTAAATAGTTGACAAAACTCTTCAATGGTGCCCTCCAAAATAACAGGATGTAAATCTTCTATATAGGCATATTTTATCCATCCATTCATTATTGAATAAACAACCAATAATGTAATACCAAATTTCTGATTAAAGATAAACACATTGTTGTTCAGTACTGTTTCCAATAACTGGCCTATAAGAATTTGCCTGTCATTTGAAAAACCACTTTGGGATACAGGTAAATAAGTTGCAAGTAACTAAATAAAAAGAGCACCTAGTGGAGTTCTGTCTATTGAACATCTTGATGTCATTCAATAAATTTTGTGTATCTTTCAAAACTGTTTCTATTTGATCTACCATAGGTCTTAATAACTTTTCTATAAATATTGAAATATTATAATACAATGGTTATGTACCTTAGGTAGTCCTTTCAATGCTGGTATGTTATATTCAGATATTCAAACATTTCTAAGCTCAACTGTCAAGATCTGAATAAATGTTCGTAATGATAGTTTGCACTTGTTCAAATGTAATTTCCTTATAGCTACCTGAGGTCCTTTTACTTCGCATACAGTGATTTTACATTATTGTTACTTTTATTTTACTTAAATTCCAACATATGTGAGAGATGCATCCATATAGCCAAACTGGAGGCTAAGCTCTCTCAACTCAGTACTGGCGTAACCAGTCAGGAGGAGAAGGAAACCACACTCACTACAATTCCAGTCTCACATAGACCTACCACGACAGCAAACCAAACACATAAACACACAAAAACATACTCGGAGGCTCTAAATAAAAATCAGCCTAAGCAGCAGAGACCTCCAAAGCAGACACCCAAGCAACAGCTACCCCAAAACAAAACACATGCAACACATAGCTCACAAAGCCAGTGTGCCAAACAGTCACAGCCCTTAAGGCTAAACAACACACCTGATACACTTGTAATAGGTGACTCTATCGTCAGGCACACTGTCGTCCCGCTCACCAGGCTGAACAAGGAGAAGGTCACGGTGAGCTGCCTGTCGGGCGCTAGGATCCGCCACATAACACAAGCACTCAGGTCATTCCAAGGCAAGTACAAATATGACTCAGTCATTGTACATGCTGGTGTGAATGACCTGAGACATACCTCCCTGGACTACATGAAAAGAGACATAGAGGAGCTCACTGAGCATGTGGCCCAGGCCGGTATGATCCTGACCTTGAGTAGCATCTTACCCTCACCAAGAATGATGCCACAATATGAAGACAAGATGATCAATTTCAACAATTGGCTTAAGTATTGGTGTCATTCAAAGGGGATCCAATGCCTGTCAGCCTGGGATGACATGCTCAACAAGCCACGATGCTTCGCTAGGGACGGCTTGCACCTGTCACCCCTGGGCTTTCGGATATTGGCAAAGGCTCTTGCTACCCCCATAGTGCCTTTTTAGGCAAGGCTCAAAAGATAAACCCACCTCCATAGGTATCACAAGGGATAAGAAACTAAGAGTAATGTTACTCAATGCCAGAAGTCTAAACCTCAAGATGCACTTTTCGAAACTCTCCTTAGCATGGAGAACATCGATATCTGTGCAGTAACAGAAACCTGGTTCAAGGCTCCCGAGAGCACCCCAGCACTACCAGGTTATACCTCATACCATGCTTTTGGCCCCAAAACTTGGACCGAACCACAAAAGGAGGGGGAGTATCAATATTCGTCAAAGATACCCACACCTCCAGGTTGGTGGCACAGCACGAAGCATCAGAGACTATCCATGTGCAACTAACAGTGGGTAAAACTGCCTTCCAGTTTATAGCCTGCTACAGACCACCCTCCCAAACCCAGGAACCCCACTCAGCCTTCCTGAGAACACTGGAAAATATGAAGATCTCTCCAAACACCATTTTATTGGGCGAATTCAACTACCCAAACATAGACTGGGAGCATTACTCTAGCTCCAACACCCTAGCCCAAAGGTTCCTAGAATTTATAAACTCAAATGCTATGGAACAACTTGTTACCACTCCCACAAGAGGGGAAAACATACTGGACCTGATCATCAGCAACATGGGGACTCTATGCTCCAGACCAGAAGTGTATCCCTCACTGGTAAGATCAGACCATAAACTAATCTCACTGGATATTCACATCCCGACCCCACCTCCTGCCCAGAAAACTACAGTGAAAAACTTCTCTAAAGCAAATTTCACACTCCTCAAAACTGAGGTGGAATCCTTCAAAGCCCCCGGGCCTGTGGAAAATATGGCCCAGGCCGCAGAATCCTTTATAAATGCATTCTATGAACACCTTCAGGAATGCATGGATCATGCAATCCCAAACTAAACCAAGAACCAATCCTCCAAAGGCAGACGTCCTGTCTGGTGGACCCCAGACATAAACAAACTATACAATAGAAGGAGGAATCTACTAAATAATAGAGCAAAATCCCAAAAAGGGAAGGCATCTCTGATCAGTATTAGCAAAAAACTATGGGCACTCATAAAATCGTCTAAGGCCAGCTTCGAGAGAAAAATTGCACAGGACACTAAGGATAATCACAAGGCTTTCTTTAGTTATGTTAGGAACCTGGGTGGGAATTCCCAGATATGCTCAGAATTAGTCCAAAATGACAAAAAATACACCAAACCCACAGACATTGCCAACATCTTAGCTGACAGGTTTAGCGCAAACTTCCCTCCCCACCAAAGGGCAAATATCTATCCCAGCAGAGTGCTGCCCCCCTGACATCTCAGATGCTCAGGTAAGAGCCGCCCTCTCCAAAGCAAAAACACAGCATCAATGGGACCAGACAGTGTCCCGGGCTGCGTCCTACATGAACTCCAAGAAGAGCTAAACCCAAACATAAAACTACTGTTTAATCTCAGCCTTACTACAGGATATGTACCCAAAGAGTGGCATACAGCAACAGTGGTCCCTCTCCACAAAGGTGGTGCCTCAATGGATCCTGGAAACTATCGCCCTATAAGCCTGACTAGCTTGGTCTGCAAAGCTATGGAAAGGATCATCATGGACCTCATAAATAAAGATATTGGGGACCTACAGACACTGGATCCTACCCAGTTCGGCTTTGTTAAGGGCAGATCCTGCCTCTTAAACCTGGTTGATTTCTTTGAAACAGTCACCAAGTCCATTGATGAGGGGAAGGTGGTCCACACAGCCTACCTGGACCTCGCAAAAGCCTTCGATACAATACCCCACTCAGGCATTATAGATAAGCTCACCAGCTTAAATATAAACCCCTATGTCACTAGATGGGTTGCAAACTGGCTCAAGGACAGAACCCACATGGTTAGAATTGCTGGAGCCATGTCAGACTCCAAACCAGTTACAAGTGGCGTCCCACAAGGCTCAGTCCTGGGACCTCTCTTGTTTGGTATATATTTCTCAGAGGTACAGGCCAACACGGAAGGACTGTGGCTGACCAAGTTCGCAGATGACTGCAAACTGGATGCCATAATCGACTCTCCAGCCGACACAAGCATCCTCCAAAAGGGCCTCATAGAAACAGACAACTGGTGCCAGAGTCATGGCCTCAAGCTAAACACCAAAAAGTGTATAGTCATCCCCTTTGGCAAAAACAAAGTGCCCACAAATTACCACATAGGTGGTAATCCATTAAGTACAGAATAAGTAATTAGGGACCTGGGGACCCAAGTTGATAGCAGTCTCTCATTTGACAACCACGTGGCCAAAGTGGTTAGAAAAACATTTTATATAGCCCACCTAATCATGAAGGGATTCACATCTAGATCAGGGGAGGTCATCGTGCCTCTTTACTCATCCCTCATCAGGCCCATAATTGAGTACAATGCCCCTTTTGGGATGTACCTTACCAGACACCTGCAGCAACTGGAAAGACCCCAAATGTACCTCACCAAGAGGATCAAAGGGCTCAAACAGATGCCATATGCTGCCCGGTTAAAGAAACTCCAGCTCTACTCAGTGACATACCGCCTGTTCAGGGGCGATCTGTGCCTGACGTATAAAGCCATGTCCAAACCGGAATTAATGGACATGCTGCACCTCAGAAAATCCAAATCCCATCGAGCAATGTGCTCGAGAGACTTAAACCTCACACTGAAATAAATAGGACATACTGGAGGGACAGATTCATAACCCAGAGGCTCCCTTCACTCTGGAATAAAATCCCAGTCCAGGTTAGGCAGAGTCCCTCATTGACTCTCTTCAAGAGGAATCTTGATGACTGGATGGGAGATCATAGGTTTACCCGGGTATCACTTTTGTGTCACTGTTAGACAGAGGCACAGTATACTAACCTCGACAAAGGGCATAGCAAAATTAATTTAAAATGGGTGGCGAAAGCCAAACACATTCTGGCTATGCTTATAAATGCCCTAGGGCAGATAGCCTAGTATGAACCTATGAGCCTATGAACCTATGAACATCCCTGTCTCTCCAACATGTAGTATTTATACCACAGTGATGGTGTAGGTGTATAGGTTGGGTAAGACATGTGTTAGTCCTGTCATGGATGTGGGGGAGGTACAAAGTGGGATCTGACACTTCCCTGTATGGCAGCCATACACATCCTCTATAAAGTATTTATGAGACAGACTACACATGTACTGTCTTGACACGGACTCCATAGCACATGTTATCTGCAATGTGTATTGCTGTTCCATGGAACCTGTATGGCTGCTACAGTTATAAGATATGCCTATGTACTGACATAGCAAGGGTGCCATTGCACGCAATGATAGGCGTGATAAGTGCCACATTCAGTATGGCAGTGACAGTCTGGGAGTTACATAACAGACCTGTCTGTTTAGGTTGTACAACATTGAATGTATCCCTACATCTCACCAACCACTGAAAGTCAAAGGCTACATTTCTCTCTGTGTCCATACATCCATGAGTAATGGCTCAACTGTGTGTGGTGTGAGGATGCTACTATATTTCTCAGGGGTGGATGACTTTCCAACAGATAGTATTGTGCAGTCATTGGCATTTAGTATTTGTCAGTGGCTCAGACAACAGCTGAATGTGTGCCTCAGACCATCCTGGTTAACTGCTGGTTCTGTGTGGGGTTCAGTGACAGCTCCTGATATGCAATCACCTGCTAATGTAGCCAGTCAGAGGGCTCTGATAGTGGCTGTGACTGCAGAGAGGGAATGGCTAGAAGGGGTATGCCATCAGTGATGTCTGGGGAAATCCACTGGTGACTGGCATCATTGTAGCATAGATCGCCCAATGCTATCTTCCCAGATTATGACTGTCAGACACTTGCCTACTCACCAGTTGACATAACACTCAGTAGATAACCTACACAGTTTCCAGCAAGGCCTGCTGGGCTAATATTGTCAAACATCTTGTCAGGCCTTGGTAGGTAGAGTGAGTAATATTCCCATAATCCATTGCATAGTGTATCACTCAATGGGGTCCACCAGTTAGAGTCAGTAGGCACGATTTGGCCTTGAGCATAACAAACAGTGTGTGGTCCAGTGTCAGTAGGTGTACGACAGTATTACTGCTCATATCCATGCTAATTCTTTTCATGGCATTTCGTGTCACATGACTGAGAGATCTGGGGACATGGCTTGGCACTACATGCTAGTTGTCCTTAGTGCAAAAAAGTATTGCAGTTGCTTCCAGCATATTCCAAGAAGGGAGTCATCCAAGCTGTGTGCACAGAGTGCAGACAAACACATTAGGGAAGTGTAATATGTATACCCTTTGAAGGTAAGGTGGGGGTTTTACACAGGTATTCTGCAGTTGGACACTACCCAAGTGGTGTGTACCAGAAGGACATAATTACCTTGTGAAGACTGTGGAAAGCAGGGGAGTCCACAGAATTGCCAGTACCTGGCAACTACTAATGCTAGTCTCACCCACACCACTCTCACATAGGATACCATGCTCCAATATGTCATCACACACACAAAATGGTACTACGAAGTCCATGATGACAAGCAGGGCACATCCTGTTTGTTCATGCACGTAACTGTCCCATATCATGAAATGCTCTGTATTCTTCACATACCCTTTTCCAAGTAGATGCCTTAATTAGCAACCTGGAAAATCAGTTGGCTTTTGCATGTGTTATGCCGTCTGTTCCAGGGTTGGTGGTATGTCACTAGGGAAATGACAAGAGGGGGATTAGTAGCACTGCTGTAGAACCATAATATAATGTACAATGTCCATTGACATAGATGTCCAGTCTTGCTGTAATAATCAGCACACTGGCGGTGAGTCATCATAGGTGGCACTTTCACAGCACTTCATGCTTCCTGCCCTTCAATAAATTACAAGTGCATGTCTGCATGACAGGGCTGTGAGGCCTACTGTAACAGACTGTCCACCTTTGGCCAATGTGTGTCCACCTGCCACATGTCCTAGACATGTCATACTGTACAGGTATGTACCCTACACACATGTCTGGGTTCTCACATCATGTCACACAACAACCAGTGTGCTGTTTAGTTGCTTGACAGGCATCATACACTTGTGAAGCCAACATAATGTCATCAAAGTTGAACAAGTCCACTATGCATGCACGGGCATCCACATCTTCACTGCAAGGTGTGCCTACAAACACTGTATATAAGGCTGTCAACCTCAAGGTTGTGAGAGCATGACCCTTCCTTTGCAGGACCTGCTGCTGAGGTTTTAGGAGTGTCCCCACCCATCTAATCTTATGACATACAATCACAACATGTGACAGATGTGACAGCATCTCAAACCTTGTCACCATGGTATCTCCAACAGCAGTCAGTACATATGGCAATAAGCATTATGTCAACATGCACCACCGATGCCCACATCACACACACCTGCATGTGTGTAGCTCCTTACCAGACACATTGCCAGACACCTCAGAACATCCGGCCTCTGGAGTGCACAGTACACATAATACAGCATGCACCACTCTCTCACCAGTCAAAAACCCGAGGCAAAACAAAAAAAAATCACACCTCTTAGGCAGAGGTAATTACATTGTGAAACTCATTGATGTCTGTGTCAAGTGGCTACATATGGGACAGATCACAGATAGCTGTCTGTGGGTTGACACAATAGCCCTTACCACACATTGCTGCAAATCAAGGGATATCAGTTAACATAATGTTGACATCATAGTTCCTGCAGGTGTGTATGACTAGGGACATACATCACCAGCCTTTATGCAGACACATGATTGTGCTTAGCCAGTCTGTGTCTCTTGTGAGTATGTGCCTACCTTTTGGCTGCAGTTGACACTCAGCTGGGATGATGGCTCCATACACATGGAAATTGATGGAAGTCAATAATTGCCATAGTGTATGGTGTCATTGTCAGGTATCTAAAACATGTGTGCCTGGGATGGCATGCTCAACAGACATCAATGCTTCACCAGTGATGGTGTTCGTTTCTCACCCTTGAGATTTTGAGTAATGAACATGGCTACTGACAACTCCACAATGTATCTTAGATGCACTGTTCAGGGAAAAGTTGGCAATGAGAACACCATCTTTGTACAACATCATGGTTATGGTGCTACATGGTGGGTATGGCAACACTGAACCCCACTCTGTGGAATGTGTCCCCACCCTGGATTATGCTGACATGTGTGCAGTCAAGGACATCTGGTTCAAG
This sequence comes from Protopterus annectens, assembly GCF_019279795.1. Taxonomy (NCBI): domain Eukaryota; kingdom Metazoa; phylum Chordata; order Ceratodontiformes; family Protopteridae; genus Protopterus; species Protopterus annectens. The sequence goes on along the minus strand of NC_056733.1, from coordinate 36,039,623 downwards.
ACTGTGGGCAGCACCAAAGCCATACCAGATTACATGTCCATCTACATCTTCACACCACAACATGACAGTATTCAAGGTAATGCAGGTGGTGTATACGTACTCATTAAGGATAGATACACATCCAGATTTTGTGAAATATTTTAATTTCCTGGCGACAATGCAGATGCCATTCAGTACTGGAAGGCACATAATCAAGCAATAGCCCACTACAGGAGCAGCTCCATGTATCCAGACACCCATTGTGCGTATTTGTATGTACATGTGTCCATCAAGATATATCCTTACACCATGTTGTGGGGTGGCATTAAGTTACCATCAGCTGTGTTGCTTAGTCATGCTGCAGCTCATTTGCTCAAAGGTTAGTCTACGTCCTTAACTACAATGTCCTGAAGCAGTGCCGTGACATCCTCCCAAGAGGAACCAACATATTGCAGTATGTGTTTACCAATATGAGTGACTAATGCAGCCCCCCAGTGTGAGGTCCTCCCTAGAGGGATCTGACCACAGATCAATGTCATTAAAACTACCAGCACTAACCTCCCCTTGCAGACAATACAGGCATATATTTCAACAAAGCCATTTATTACCTCCTGTGGGATGGTTTACATTGCTTGACTGCACCTCCCCCCTCTGATATGATGGCATGTATGCGGAAATGTGCACCTATGCATTATGGCAGCAGCATTACAACTGCATGAACTCGGCTGTACCTGACAAGAGAAGCACAGGCTCTTCATGGCACAGCAAACCTGCATGGTGGACAACTGCCATTATCAGGCTGTACAATAGGAGGTGGACATTGCTGTGTGACAGTTAGGGTGAGGTCCCCCCCAAAATGGTGACACAACCGCCTCAGCTACAACAACCACATAGTGTTGTGATGTTGTGTAGACACAGTAAGTGACAAAATTAGCCACCCACACAAAGCAGAACCACAATGCACAGTGTAGTTACACGTGTAACCTCAATGCACGGGTCCATATTGTCAGTGAACTCATACTTAATGATGCCACATAGAATGGGTTTGTACCCATACCTAACCTGCAGTCCCACATGTCCTGTGTCACAGTCACTCCCCTGTCCCCACCACATGTGACACATGACATTCCTACAACCTGTTCCATAACTTCCATATCTACAGAGCTGGTCATAAATGGCTTCTCTATGGAAGATAAACAGCATCTTTTAGACTTGCAAACATCCCAGGCTGCATCCTACATGGGATGTGTCATGGATTACTAACCACATTGGGAACACCTTGCAATCATACTGACACCACTGGATGGATCTCAAGTGACTGGACAACGGCAACTGTTATACCCTTGCACAAAGGTGGTGCATGCACTGACCATTAAAATTATAGACCTCTTTGCTTGATTATCCATATCTGTATGGTTGTAGGGGCAATCATCATGGAACTGATCAGCACACATATATGTGATCAATGTCTAACAGGGGGAATCATGACTGTTAAACATGGTGGGCATTTCTGAGGCAGTCACCAAGGACCTGGGTGAGAGGACATCAGGACATACAACCCCCTGGACTGAGCTAAACCATATGAATATATCCTCCATTCAGGCATCATTTACAAAGCACCTACATAGGTATCCATGGTACTATCATTGTAGGTGTCACTTAGTGGCCCATTGATGGCACACATACTCAACGTAGGGACATCTGCCTCCAATAGTTGATCTGTAAGCAGCAGTGTTCTACAGGCTCTGTCCTGGGTCCCCTATTGCTTGGAATCTATTCAACCATGATACAAGTGATTACTGACTGTCTGTGGCTAACAATGTTGGCTGATGCCTGCAAAGTGTGAGCACTCATGGAGTATGTGAGTTATGTCAATATCCTACAAGAGGGTAGTGATGACAAAATGCCTGTTGACATAGTAATGGCCATAAACTCCATGCAAATATATATGTAGCATCATTTCCATCACTAATACCTATGTAGCTGGTAAGTAGGACATCAGTCGCAACATGTGACACACATACTCAGGGGTGAAAGAACTGGGCACACAGACCTGGCCACATAGGTTTACACCTAATGTGCCTGAGATCACCATGTCTCCTCAATGGTATGATGGGAATCATGTATCATAGCTAAGGGCACAATCACCTGTAACTGACATACTCATAACCTCCATGTACTCTTCCCTCAGAATGCCAGTATCTGAGTGGAGTGCAAAGGCCATTTGGTAATGGACCTTTCCAAGCAGTACTGGCACTTACACACAACAGTATGGTCCCTCACAAGGGAACTTCATGTCTTCAGCATGTGTTCAATGGGGAGTGTCTGAAATGAGTGTCATTGTAGCCTGTGGCACATACACTACTCAGAGGTGATCTCTGCCTTGCTTATGGAGCAATGTGTGCCCGTGCCTGATTGTAAATGTTGCATATCTGTAGGTGGCATAGCACATGGATTAATCACTGTAAGGACATTAACATAGTATGTGATGTTAATAATATATGCTGGTTGGAGAGGTTTGTGTAGCAGACTATAACCCACTTTTGCAACAGAGCCCTGGCTAATAAGCAGAACACTTCAGTCCACCTAGGCATATGCTATCTGTAGAGACTGGCTGGGTGACTATCATTTCACCACAAGGCTTCTGCCTCTGTCTGTCTTGAACTGGGGCAATATGTGCTGATCATGTAAATAAGGGTATACATTTGCCTACGATTGTGATGACTATATGGCCATTATGCTACTGAAGTTCAAACATCCTATGGTTTCATAAGCTGATGTAAATTGCTCTAATAGCTACACATATAAACATGGCTACACTGAGGACAGCAGCACTTCCAATTACTGCTTACAGACATGGCACAGCACACACATAGTGCAAGTTGGCTGTATGGAGATTAGAACACTTAAGTAAGTAATGGTACACAGTACAGATCACAGTATGTGATACAGGCAGCACACCTCATGTCTGACAGTACTGTCGGTTTAAGACATATTATGCTTGATGACAATCACAGGCCAAGTTGGGGTCAGGCATTTGGAGGGCCACATCACCTGCAACAACTTATATCTAGTCTTACACACTATACATCACAGGATGTCAGCTGGTAGACTTAAGGTAGATGACATAATCAGGCCTTGTAGAAGAGGGCAGTTTGGAAGCCAGCGGCAACCTACAGAGCCAAAAAGTGCATAACCACTGCAGTTCAATAGCCAATGAGGGTTTCTCAGTTGTTTGGCAGGGGATACACCCACACAAACACACCAAGTGGCCCACAGTGAGATTAAAACCCCTACCTATCTATCTAGATAGTTTTATATACTACAGATTGCAGTATTTATTGCATGCACCGCTGCTTAAGTCAGATGCTACAGTGGCAGCTGGTAGTCTTAAGGTAGATGACATCATCAGGCCTTGTAGAAGAGGGCAGTTTGCAAGCCAGCAGCAACTTACATTGCCAAAAAGTGCATAACCACTGCAGTTTAATAGCCAGTGAGGGTTTCTCAGTTGTTTGACAGGGGGATACACCCACACAAATGCACCAAGTGGCTCGCAGTGAGATTACATCCCCTACATATATAGTTTCACATACTATGGATTGCAGTCCTTATTGCATGCACCATGGCTTAAATCGGATGCTACAGTGGCATCTGGTAGTCTTAAGGTAGATGACATCATCAGGTCTTGTAGAAGAGGGCAGTCTGGGAGCCAGCAGCAACTTAGAGAGTCAAAAGTGCATAACCATTGCAGTTTAATAGCCAATGAGGTTTTCTCCATTATTTGTCAAGGGGATACTCACACACACAGAGTGGCCTGTAGAGAGATTAGAACTTAAATTTCAACTGATTTAAAATGGTACTTAAAACCAATTTGTAGAATAAAATAAAATAAACTAAAATAAAATACAATTATTTATGTAAACAATGTGGCAATTTTCTAAGTTCCAGTGCACTTTTAATTGAACAGTAGTTGTTTAGTCCAGGCATACTCTTTTAGGAAGCCTGGACTAAACTACTACTGTTCAATTAAAAGTGCACTGGAACTTCGAAAATACTTAGTACTTAGTAATGCTGTACAATTATATATTTTCTATTATTTTTTTTTGTTTTGTTTTGACTTAAGACAAGTTTAATTTCACTACTTCTACTACTATTGTCTGATCTGATTAATATACAGTGATTAACTAGAAATATATGGACTGAAAATCTTCCACACAGAGAAGTTTCTTACACTGTCTTGTGTATTACATGCACTGACATCTGCACCTGTTTCTTCAGTACTGCACTTCACTCAAAATGTTCATGTTATTCTCCAATATGTGACAGAGGTTCAGTCTGTGACAACACCAACATAATAATACCTCACATGCAAAAGATGTGGATATCTCCAGATTTCAACCATCAGCATCACCCATGCTAACTTCCTTAGGCCAGTAAACCACACAAGCTGCCAGACAGAGAGTAGTCATTAATCACACAATAAAAAACATACATATGTGCTTTGTTATTCTTGCATTGTGAGATATACAATGTGTGCTCTGTTTCTATGTTATTGCCCTGAGTTTGCCTGGACTGCTGATATAGCACTGATGACCTGTTAAAGCAGTTATATGGGGAAAATGCTGTGATGGGTGTGGGGGAAAAACACCACATGTTCTGCTGGGATAAACAGTAGTCCAACTATCATGTGACCCCACTTTTAACATCTGCCTTGACTGATGTAGTGCATAATCCAACCATGAGGCCTAGTGAATATTAAAGAACACATACTAGTGGACTGGGTGACTATAGTTTAATGCAGAAGTTACTTAGATTCATAGGTTCATAGCTAGGTACTAGGCTATCAGCCCAAGGGCCTAAGTAAGCCTAGCCAACAAGGTTCCCTGGCTTACGCCACCCAAGAAAGTTAATTTCCTGTGCCCCTGTCGAGCATAGCCACAGAAGTGATCCTGGGGTGCATTTCCTATTGCCCATCCACTCATCAAGATTTTTCTTGATGAGTGCTAATGAGGAACTTTGCTTGACATAGATTGTTAGCTTGTTCCAGAGTATAGGAAGTCTCTGGGACAGGAGTCTATCCATCCAGCATGTCCTGTTTATTGTGGTGACAAGGTTTAGGTCCCTAAAGCATGTAGCTCAGAGGGATTGGGATTTCTTAAGGTGTAGCATGTCCAACAGCTCTGGGTTTAACATAGATTTATATGTTAGGCAGAGATCTCCTCAGAGTAGGCGATATGCTACAGAGTAAAGCTGGAGTTTTTTTCTGAGATGGTCAGTGTAGGGCATCTGTTTGAGGCCAGTAATCCTCTTTGTGAGGTACTTCTGTGGCCTTTCCAGCTGCTGCAGATGTCTTGTGAGGTACATTCCAAAAGGGGTGTTGTACTCTATAATGGGTCTAATGAGTGCTGAGTAGAGGGGAACAATGACCTCTTTTTTCCTGGATGAGAACCCTTTTGTGATGAGGTGTGCCACATAGAAGGATTTCCTGACTACTGTGGTAATGTGATTATCAAAGGAGAGACTACTGTCCACCTGGGTCCCAAGGTCTCTTATCACACATTCGGCATTAAGTAGACTGTCATTTATATGGTAGTTCATGGGTACAGAGGTTTTTACCAAAGGGGATTACAATGCACTTTTTGGCAATGAGCTTGAGGCCATGCCTCTGACATCAGGCATCTGTCTCAGTGAGGCCCTTCTGTAGGATGTCCACATCATTTGGGGACTTGACTGTGGCTCCTAATTTGCAGTCATCGGTGAACTTCATTAGTCAGAGGCCTTCTGTTTTAACCTGTACTAAAGAAAAGTAGATACCAAACAGGAGAGTTCCCAGGACTGAACCCTGTGGTACTCTACTTGTCACTGGTTTGAAGTCAGATTTGCAGTCTGTAACCTTTACAGTGTGGGTTCTGTCAGTGAGCCAGTTGGTAACCCATCTTGTGAAGTAGGGATTTATACCTAGTTTAGTGAGTTTAGTTATAATTCCAGAATGGGGGATGGTGTTGAAAGTCTTGGCGAGGTCAAGATAGGTTGTGTGAACCACATTCACCCTCGTCTACAGCTTTGGTGACTGCCTCAAAGATGTCAGTCAGGTTCAGAAGGCATGATCTGCCTTTCACAAACCCGAATTGGGTGGGGTCCAGAGTTTGGAGGTTACCAATATCTTTGTTTATGAGTTCCATGATGATACGTTCCATGGCATTGCAGACCAGGCTCATCAGGCTAATAGGGTGATAATTTCCATGATCAGTGGTGGCTCCCCCTTTGGGGAGTGGGATAACTGTTGCTGTGCACCATTCAGTGGGCACAAAGCCTGATGTGAGACTATGATTGAACATGGTGCTTAGGTGGGGAGCCAGTTCAATCTGAAGTTCATGTAAAACACAGCCTGGGATGTTGTCCGGACCCATGGATGCTGTGTTTTTGGTTTTAAAGAGTGCAGCTTTTACCTGAATAGATGTGATTACAGGGACTCTGCATTCTTCCTGTATAGATATGGGCCCTTTAGGGGGTGGGGATGTGGTAAAGTTAGCACTGAACCTATCTGCCAGGATGTTGGCAATATCAGTTGGTTCTGTAATTTTCATGCTGTTGTCCTGTAACTCAGAGTAGATCTGGGTGTTGCCATTGAGATTCTTGACATAGCTAAAGAATGCTTTGTTGTTACCCTTAGAATCAGTGATGATTTTGATTTTGTAACTAGCTTTGGAGGATCTTATAAGGGATCTCAACTTCTTACTGAGTCTGACCAAGGAGCTCCTCCACTCCTGGAATTTTACTCTCTTTTGCAACAGTTTCTTCCTTCTGTTGTCGAGTTTGTTTATGGCAGGGGACCACTAGATTGGCTTCCTTTTTTTGGAGGATAGCATCTTGGTTCTGTTTCAGATAGTATGATCCATGTACTCGTGTAAGTGATTATAGAGTGCATTTGTGTAAGATTCAGCAGTCGTAACTGTATTGTCCATCTGCATGGGTGTCATGAAGTTCATCACTTCTGTCTTAAGCAGCATGAAGTTGGCTTTCGAGAATTTTTTTACCGTGGTTTCCTTAATGGTGTGTGAGGGCGGGATGCGGATATCTAGGTTGATTTGCTTATGGTCAGATCTGACCAATGAGGAGTTGATTTCAGGTGTGGAACACTGGTCACTCATGTTGGTAATGACTAGATCTAGGATATTGTTGTCCCTGGTGGGGGTGTGGATATGTTGATCCAGCGCATTGGAATTTATGAATTCCAGAAAGCATTGAATGAAGGAGTTGGTACAGGAGTAGTTTTCCCAGTTAATGGTGGGGTAGTTGAAATCACCCATTATTAGGGTGTTTGGTTTAACCCTAATATATTCCAGTATATCAAGAAAAGAGGAGTGGGAATCCCGGGGTATGGTATGGGATCTGTAGCAAACTACAATTTGGATTGCAGTTTTGCCCAGAGTTAGTTGCACTTGGATAACCTCAGATGCATTATGCTGCACAGCTAGCCTGGAGGTGTGGATATCCTTAATGAATATGGACTCACCTGTGCCATTGGTGTTCTGGTCCAGGTTAGATGGCCGGAAAGTGTGGTATGAGTTATAACCTGGTAATGCACTTGTATCAAAATAGCCCACTATATTTACTTGCATAAATGCAGAGAATCCATACATACAATACCATATTATAATACAAGTAGTGTGTAGGTTATAAACTTACCTTGCAAATGCAGCAGTTGACAGAACTGTAGTTCAGGGGTGACTCTGTCTGATGCAAACAGTACACAGCCAATACATGGATAGGTACAGGTTGTATAGGTTGACTGGCATCATTTTACTATATGTATGTGAGTAGGAGAAAGGTGTCAGTCCCTAGGGCCCTAGGTTGTCAGTGAATGAGCTATGCATTATCTCTTAGCCAAAACCAGGGTGTACTGGGCATGGCTATGTCTGTCTACAGGGACAGCATCAGGGGTTACCACCTCTGAATCCTCCAGTGACTGTGGCTGTGGTGATGTAGGCACTGGTGGGGGGCTGTGTATCCCTTCACTTTGCTGATCCTGCTCCAGCTGTTAATGCAGGATCATATTGTGTAGCATAGCACATAATGTGAACATATGTGCACCTGTGGCTGGAGAGTACTGCAGGGTTCCACCACATATATTGAGGCACTGGAACTGTGACTTCAGAAGCCCAAACACATGCTCTATGATGTTCCTAGTTTGTGCTTGTGACTCATTATGGCATTCATCAGTGGGTGTGTGTGCATTTCTGATGGGTGTCATCATCCATGGTTCCAGTACGTAGACAGCATCCCCCAGTAAATGGCCATGTGGGATGTCCACCCTAGCAAGCATCTGGTACAGCTGTGATGAGTGCCTGATATGGGTGTCATGATAACTGCCAGGGCTGCCAGCACACATATTCAGGATAATCACCTGGGCATTGCACATGACTTGGCAGTTGATGTAGTGGTACCCCTTGTGGCTGATGTAGATTCTACCCTCTTCACCAGGTGGTGCCTTAATGTGTACATGAGTGCAGCACCCAGAACTTCAGGGTAGTGTGCTACATGGTAGAAGTGTTGCATATTGCTAGCTCTCAACTCAACAGTGAGGGGAAAAGAAATATGCTCACTGGCATGTGGTAGTATGGCATCCAGGAACTGGTGGAGTACCCTGGATGCTGATGCCTATGAGACCTCCATCATGTCCCCAGTTGATCTTTGGAAAATACCTGTAGCTAGTATCCTAAGGGCTATGCATACCTTTGTTTCCACTGGGATGGGTTCCCATCTGTGGGCTCTGGGTCTGAGATGAGGGCTGCAGAGCTCAGTGAGTTCTTGTAGTAAGTCCCTGTCTATCCTTTAGCACTCTGCAATCTCTAGCTCATGTAGTTCCTGGGCCTGAGCACTCTTCTCTTTCTCTGTCTAGGCCTATTGTCAGCAGCAGCACCATTGACTTTACCATCTAGCACATACAAATGTAACAGACCTGCAGCAGCCCCTAGCATTCTCTCAGTTAAAATTCCCAAGTCTGTACTGCAATGGTCCAGAGTATTGCGGAAAAAACAGAATGTATGGTGTATGCATACTTTATAGAGCTCAGCTGTAGATGCAGAATGTGTGATTGGCTCACTATGATGCATTCCACCTGCCTACAATATAATTAACATCATTTATTGGCCCTATTTTAGCTTAAACAAGGGTCAAAACTAATTAAATACATGTTTAGACATGCTCAGTGTGGTGGTGCGACATGCAAACACACACAGAAAGTAAATAAAGCTTAGAAGTGAGTAGACACACCCCCCTGAAATGACACACTTAGCCAGGCAGTGCACCACACAAACACACACACCTAAGCTGAAATGAGCATAGAAGTCAGTAGACATACCCATCCTGGTGTCAACTACATCCTGTGTAAACAGCAACATGGGTCTAACCTTACACAAAGATTATATGCAAAGACGATTACTCCTTTCTACTATTGAGTAACTCCACCTCATTTGTATAGGTATCCATGCTCACAGGCTAGAAACTACATGCTTCATAGCCCAACCACATTAGCAACAGCACCGATACACCATTGTAGGGACTCCATACACAGTCCTGTAATACATTTTTATCGCATAATATTAATTTTATTTTTTTCCAATTTTTTTTTCTATAAAGCATGTTTGTGCACTGTGGTACACCACTGAAAGATACCCAGATTATTAAACAAAATGTAATTTAACTCATTTCCTTTCCTTTTTCCAACATACAGGATAATATTTGTGCTCATATGTGTATGTGGTATGACATTTCTGTCCCTATATCTCCATTTTTACAACCCATTTTGCCTGGCTACATTGCTGTACATGGAATTTTTCCATGTAGACTATGGACACTGACATGGGGTCTAATCAGATGGCTATCTGCTTGCTAGATCACTCTACCTGCCTCATTTGCATGAGATCTGCCTGCTTATTAGGTGATTTGCATGTCATAGAAGTTTCTTTGTTAGAGCATGCTTGTGCATCACTCAGCAGTGCTTGCTGAATCTAAAACTGTTCACGCCAGTGTAAGCAGAATGGAGCGATGCCTACATGGGAAAAAAAACATGCAGGCTTTACTAACTACCCCCCATAAAATAATACAAGTGATATAAACCAGTATTCCATTATTAATCAAGATCATACCAGAAAAAAACTATTTTATTTGATCATTTTTCTAGATTTAAGCAGTGAAGTGGAAAAATATCAGGACAGAAAAGGAGAATAAATATGTCTAAAAATGATATAAAAAGTTAAATGGTACAACAGCTTGGCTATAGCACAGTGTTTGGGTGTGATTGTTGGATAAAAACACTGACTGCTGTACTGAGTGTTCTTTTTCATGTACGATTTGTTTTACTGGATAATTATGCATTAGATCAGTTTGTACTGTAAAAGTTGACCAGACTTGGAAAAGAACTCCCATCTCCATATGAAAAAAATGCAATATTACTGTCAAAACATTCTGATGTCTTTGGCACCATCTTTGAAGTCCATATACAAGGCAATGCATTCAGATTTAATTCTTGAATATGTTGCCTCTATCCTCTGTTGCCAGTCTCATATTATATCATACTGAAGTATGGAATTGCAGGTTTATTAATTAGTTAATTCATTTGTTTTCAGTTGCTTTTATAATTCAGGGTAGTGGGGAACCATATCCAATCTCACAAAGCACTGCATTAAGAAAGACAGCAGTTCTAGACGGGATACCACTCACTTGCAGAAATGTTATAACAAACATTGCAATACTACTGATATAATATTGCTTTACTAATTATAATATTAATAAGTCTCCTGATAATAATGTTGTTTTTTCATGGGGGATATCTGTGCTATTAGAAGCTTCAGGAAAATGGCAGGCAATTAAAATGCTTCAGTAAAAATGATGTGAACTGAAATGTAATAAAGATAACAAGCAGACCGTCACACGGTATTCATGTCTTCTCAACGGGTGTGCCGTTTGCTGAATGTTCTCTTGAAAATGGAAATAGGATGTAGGGAAACACCTTTGTATATACAGTATAGTTGGTTTTCCTTTCTGAGTGACATGTGATCTCAGAGCTGCTATATATAAGTAGTAAAGGGTGTGGGAAACATCATCTACCTACTTTATGTGTGTGTTTGGGTGGGGTTACCTTTGCAAAATCATTTTTAAAAGGTATTTGCTAGACATCAGTGAACAAATGCAGCTGAAGAGTTGGTCTTTTGGATGAACTTTCAAATACTTTTTGTGAGATTAACAAATGAAAGGGTCTTCAATGGATGAACCATTATGAAGGTGGACCTAATACAAAATCTAAGGTCTCACTTTATGGTATGAATAGTCACAAACTGTCTGAATGAGAGCATCTTCATTTCAGTGAGATGATCATGTAAGGCTGCACCCTGGTAGATTTTCTTTATGGTGCTGTGTTCTCTGATAATTCCATAACAAGCTTGGTCTTGTGAAGTCATTTGGTGCACACTTTTAATGAAGACTTAACTGTGCATTTTTGAAGAAGTTTTAAACAATATCTCATTATGCTTTTGCCAGCTCTTCTTGTGAAGTGTATGCCTTTAGGTAGACTGTGGGCTGTTCTTCATAAATGCTAACAGCTCAACAACATGCATGTGCAACAGAAAAAATGTGGGCAGAGTAAACAGAGTTGTAGGTGAAGGATTCCATGGCACCCCCCCCCCAAATTTCAACCATTTCGTCCCTCCACCCTCTAAGTGTCTTACCCCCATTTCTTCCCCACATTCTACCCTCCCAACACCATCCAGACAGATTATTTTCTTGTTTTTTCATTTTCATATTTTGTCTTATTCATCACCTTTTTTCTCCATGCCTTCAACAACCCCCTCACTGGCCAAGACTGCACTGCAATAACCATGGAGGGAATAACTGAACTAAGCAGGTATAGTAGGACTAGAACTGGTAGCTGCAGTGACAGCATGGGTCATTTTACCCCCAGACTTCTGCATGATTGTGTTGTGCAGTAGCTGGGTCATACTGAAGGGCACCCCCAATTCATCCAGGAACCTGAAATTACTCTTCAGAAGGCCAAATACCTTCTCAGTGAGAATGCGGGTCTGAGACAAGGCTGCATTAAAGTTCTCTTCTGTAGCTCCACTTGAATTTCTCATGAGCTATGTCTCTATTGGATATCCAGCAAAACCTGAAAGAAAAAACAGAGAGGAAGAATAGGGGGACGAAATAAAACAATGAAAAAAATAACTTAGTACTCAGCAATATATTTTACTATGAATAACTACTAAAATAAAATAGAAAAAAGAGTAAAAGTATTTTCCACTTGCTAACATGGTGACCACTGGTCATCCTATCATGCAGGAAGAGGTGGTAGAGTGAGATAGTGTGTCAGATATGGGAATTGTGCACTGGGGGAAGACATTGGTGGTGCACCCCCATGCATCACACACTACCTTGGAATTTATGGAATGGTAGGCCTTCCTATTGAGGTACTGCCCCCCCCCCAGCTGACCAGATGGAGCCCTAATTACAGCATTGGTGAAATCTATTGGACCTAGCACCTCAGGAAAATGTGCACTCCCCCCCCATAAAAGACATGCATAGTCCAGGCTCAGTCCTGAAGTGTCACAGGGAAATAGATGTACTGATCTGCAGTTGCTGAGAGTACATCCAGGAATTGCTACAGTGTCCTCAAGTAAAAGCATATGAGATACCCAACATGTTCCACGTCTGTCTGTGGAAGACCCCCTTGGCAAGTATAGTGAGAACTATGCACAGGGATAGAAAGTCCATGCATCCTACCAATAAACCTGTGGGGATCATACATGGCCACTAAGTCAATTTATAATATCCCTGTCCACTTTCTGCCTTCTTGGCTGGTGAGCTCCGCTAGGTGCAAGCAGTTTTGGCTCATACCAGGAAATAGCAAGGCTAGCAGCAAGTGACAGCATCTTCATGGATTGCAAAACAGATTAAAGAGACTCAACTCCTCTCTATATACTGAATCTACAGATGGTGGGGAAAAGCAGAAAAAAATTAACTATGAATCGCAAGTAGGTGAGAGAATGCTTCATTAGCATACACTGCTTTATATCATTTCTAATTTACATCCCATTATGACTTAATTTGCTTATGCATATTTGTAGCCATTGTGTGTTAGCATAAGTGGCCTCTTTGAATCAGTGCTTATTTGCACTTATTCATGGACACTGCAGATAGCCTTAATGCATCTGCATTATAAATATAAATACCACCCTATAAGAATTTCAGAGCTGCACTGACGCTGACTTAGAACTGTAGTTACTGAACGACATGACAAAGAAAGTCTGGCCTGAGCAAAAACTGTCAGAAATTCAGTCTCATTTTTCTTTAAGGAAGAAATAAGCTATACCTAGAACTTGGTGCTCAAGGACAAGAAAATTATAGTTTCTAGTCCAGTGAGAAAGCAAATGTTAAAGAAGAATCAGACCTCTCAATTGTCCCTATTTTGGGGCAATTTTCAGGCCTGATTTTCCCTGCCTAGGATGTCCACTTTTTACAGGTATGTCCCTGTTTTCAGGCTAGATTTGACCCTTCACACAATTTTATGTTGCCCCCTAATCACTTGTGATTTTTGAAGCTAACAAACAGAAAACCACACTACATCACCAGCATACTAGTGGCACCAATAATTTAAAGAAAGAGGGCATGCAACTTACATCTCACTTCCTCAGACGCTAAAATAAATGAAATTGTGTGTAGAATTTTGCAACGCAGTTTATTAATGTCAAATTTTATACTCTCTTTGGTAATGTGTTTATACTTTTTCATCATTTTTGTCACTGTTTTTTAAATATGTTTTCTGAATAGTATCCCACACTCCTACTGGAAACAGGAATAATTATGTGTCATTTGGTATTCAAATTTTATGCTGATTAGATGTCCAGATTTTTGGCAGGACGAACCTGCTTTTCAATGGCCTTTGTACCTATTTTCAATGTTTGCCAATTGAGAGTTTTGTTGGGAACTGTTAAGTGTAAAGAAAGAGACATGCTTGTTTAGGAATGCTAGCACAGCTAGAGCAAGTAGTATGGAGCTGTGCCATCTGCAGTGGTTACCATAATAACAATACAAAGAAACATTAGCATACCCTTTTCTAGAACATAAAGTAGCATGATTAGCAATTTGCTTCAGTTCATAAAAATCATGTACCTCAGAATATTCAAAGTTTCACCAAGCAACTAGACTTATAGACACTACAAGTGCAAGTCTGAAAAGTACATTAAAGTCTCAGGTAAGGGTATACCTGATGTTTTCCTATCTGGCAATGGTCTACAATCTAAGTACATTAAAGTCTCAGGTAAGGGTATACCTGATGTTAATCTATTTGGCAATGGTCTACAATCTAAGTGCATTAAAATCTCAGGTAAGGGTAAACCTGATGTTATCCTATCTGGCAATGGTCTACAATCTAAGTGCATTAAAGTCTCAGGTAAGGGTATACCTGATGTTTTCCTATTTGGCAATGGTCTACAATCTAAGTGCATTAAAGTCTCAGGTAAGGGTATACCTGATGTTTTCCTATTTGGCAATGGTCTACAATCTAAGTGCATTAAAGTCTCAGGTAAGGGTATGCCTGATGTTATCCTATTTGGCAATGGTCTACAATCTAAGTACATTAAAGTCTCAGGTAAGGGTATACATGATGTTATCCTATTTGGCAATGTTCTACAATCTAAGTACATTAAAGTCTCAGGTAAGGGTATACCTGATGTTAATCTATTTGGCAATGGTCTACAATCTAAGTGCATTAAAATCTCAGGTAAGGGTATACCTGATGTTATCCTATCTGGCAATGGTCTACAATCTAAGTGCATTAAAGTCTCAGGTAAGGGTATACCTGATGTTTTCCTATTTGGCAATGGTCTACAATATAAGTGCATTAAAGTCTCAGGTAAGGGTATACCTGATGTTATCCTATTTGGCAATGGTCTGCAATCTAAGTGCATTAAAGTCTCAGGTAAGGGTATACCTGATGTTTTCCTATTTGGCAATGGTCTACAATCTAAGTACATTAAAGTCTCAGGTAAGGGTATGCCTGATGTTATCCTATTTGGCAATGGTCTGCAATCTAAGTGCATTAAAGTCTCAGGTAAGGGTATGCCTGATGTTATCCTATTTGGCAATGGTCTGCAATCTAAGTGCATTAAAGTCTCAGGTAAGGGTATGCCTGATGTTATCCTATTTGGCAATGGTCTGCAATCTAAGTGCATTAAAGTCTCAGGTAAGGGTATGCCTGATGTTATCCTATTTGGCAATGGTCTGCAATCTAAGTGCATTAAAGTCTCAGGTAAGGGTATACCTAATGTTATCCTGTTTGGCAATGGTCTGCAATCTAAGTGCATTAAAGTCTCAGGTAAGGGTATACCTGATGTTTTCCTATTTGGCAATGGTCTGCAATCTAAGTGCATTAAAGTCTCAGGTAAGGGTATACATGATGTTATCCTATTTGGCAATGGTCTACAATCTACGTACATTAAAGTCTCAGGTAAGGGTATACCTGATGTTTTCCTATTTGGCAATGGTCTGCAATCTAAGTGCATTAAAGTCTCAGGTAAGGGTATACCTGATGTTTTCCTATTTGGCAATGGTCTACAATCTACGTACATTAAAGTCTCAGGTAAGGGTATACCTGATGTTTTCCTATTTGGCAATGGTCTACAATCTACGTACATTAAAGTCTCAGGTAAGGGTATACCTGATGTTTTCCTATTTGGCAATGGTCTACAATCTAAGTACATTAAAGTCTCAGGTAAGGGTATACCTGATGTTACCCTGTTTGACAATGGTCTACAATCTAAGTGCATTAAAGTCTCAGGTAAGAGTATACCTGATGTTATCCTATCTGGCAATGGTCTGCAATCTAAGTGCATTAAAGTCTCAGGTAAGGGTATACCTGATGTTTTCCTATTTGGCAATGGTCTACAATCTAAGTACATTAAAGTCTCAGGTAAGGGTATACCTGATGTTTTCCTATTTGGCAATGGTCTGCAATCTAAGTGCATTAAAGTCTCAGGTAAGGGTATACCTGATGTTTTCCTATTTGGCAATGGTCTGCAATCTAAGTGCATTAAAGTCTCAGGTAAGGGTATGCCTGATGTTACCCTGTTTGACAATGGTCTGCAATCTAAGTGCATTAAAGTCTCAGGTAAGGGTATACCTGATGTTTTCCTATTTGGCAATGGTCTGCAATCTAAGTGCATTAAAGTCTCAGGTAAGGGTATACCTGATGTTTTCCTATTTGGCAATGGTCTACAATCTAAGTGCATTAAAGTCTCAGGTAAGGGTATACCTGATGTTATCCTATTTGGCAATGGTCTACAATCTAAGTGCATTAAAGTCTCAGGCAAGGGTATACCTGATGTTATCCTATTTGGCAATGGTCTACAATCTAAGTGCATTAAAGTCTCAGGTAAGGGTATACCTGATGTTATCCTATTTGGCAATGGTCTACAATATAAGTGCATTAAAGTCTCAGGTAAGGGTATACCTGATGTTATCCTATCTGGCAATGGTCTGCAATCTAAGTGCATTAAAGTCTCAGGTAAGGGTATGCCTGATGTTTTCCTATTTGGCAATGGTCTACAATATAAGTGCATTAAAGTCTCAGGTAAGGGTATACCTGATGTTATCCTATCTGGCAATGGTCTACAATCTAAGTGCATTAAAGTCTCAGGTAAGGGTATGCCTGATGTTTTCCTATTTGGCAATGGTCTACAATCTAAGTGCATTAAAGTCTCAGGTAAGGGTATGCCTGATGTTATCCTATTTGGCAATGGTCTGCAATCTAAGTGCATTAAAGTCTCAGGTAAGGGTATACCTGATGTTACCCTATTTGGCAATGGTCTACAATCTACGTACATTAAAGTCTCAGGTAAGGGTATACATGATGTTATCCTATCTGGCAATGGTCTACAATATAAGTGCATTAAAGTCTCAGGTAAGGGTATACCTGATGTTATCCTATCTGGCAATGGTCTACAATCTAAGTGCATTAAAGTCTCAGGTAAGGGTATGCCTGATGTTTTCCTATTTGGCAATGGTCTACAATCTAAGTGCATTAAAGTCTCAGGTAAGGGTATACCTGATGTTTTCCTATTTGGCAATGGTCTACAATCTAAGTGCATTAAAGTCTCAGGTAAGGGTATACCTGATGTTATCCTATCTGGCAATGGTCTGCAATCAAAGTGCATTAAAGTCTCAGGTAAGGGTATACCTGATGTTATCCTATCTGGCAATGGTCTACAATCTAAGTGCATTAAAGTCTCAGGTAAGGGTATGCCTGATGTTATCCAGTCTGATGATGGTCTACAATCTAAGTGCATTCCATTCTGCACATCCTTCCTGCAATGGACAACTAAAAGTAATATCTAAACAGCAAATAATCTCATGAAAAAGAGTTTTACCAAGAGTTGTTAGGGTTGTTGTCTCACAGTTTTGGAATATAGAAATACTCAGTTGCTCATCAGTTCAACTTCTGATAGAAGGCTAAACAGCAGATTAACTACTTCAATTACATTACAGATGCTTGAAAATCAATACAAAGTAAAATAAATGCTTAAATTAAATGAACAAAGACAGAAATACTAATCTGATATAAGTAACGAAGACTAGCTGTTTTACAGGTTGTAGGCAAGGTAAGAACCCAAAAACCTGTAAACCCGAGCTGAAGGAGCTGGTAAACCAAGATCCTGTATTGTTACTTGGTAAGATGGAAAACTGTACAGAAGGAATTGCAGACATTTATACAGAGATGTAGATAGTTATTTTTGTACTGAGTGCTGTCCCTGTATCTGGCACCTCTCAAAAAAAGCAGCTCTTCTAAAAGTTGAGGAATAAAAAAAGCTCTCCTCAAAGCTGAAGAGCACTAAAAAGTAAATTAAAAATAAAAGTAAAACAATGAATATAAAAAGCTCTTTCTTCTTTTAAGCTGGAGCAGATTGCTAGCTACAGTTTTCCACCATGCACAGAACACTACAGCATTTCAGTTTTACTTACGAATGCAACTGCCAGTATGAATTAAAGATGATCAGAATCAGCTGACCACACCCCTAACACTTTGCACCTAGGGAGGCTGCCCCATTTGCCCTATGCTAGCTACACTACTGAATCTGTACAAGACAAATACATCAAAGTGTACAGTTCCTGGAAGACAAACAACCAGAATTGCCACAGTCAATCTTGTCACAAGGAAACAGAGACTGTGAAAGATGCAGATAGACTCCTAAAGTTGTATCTTCAAGTGAAGCTGTTGAGCATCAACAATTTCCAGCTATAAAAAGTCCTGTGAAAATTTCAAGTTATGGTAGATCATTGAAGAAATCAAACAAATATATGGACTGTTCCAGACCTCAGAATAATTATTAGCACTACGAAGTCTCGTATTTTGAGTATGCAAAAAAGTTTCATACTTAATGGTATCAAAGTTAAGTTACAATGATCACTGTAATATAGACCACGCTATTTTATACATACTTGTATTTTATAGTTAAAAACGGGGTTGTTATATATGGGTGAACAACTTTAAGATCAATGAGTTAGTTCCAGAGATTTGAATGCCATGTAGTGTACAATAAGATACAGAGAAATTATCACAGACCATATCTTCTGCCTCTTTGTGCTATTTATTAATCCTCTCGACATGGTGATAGTAGTTCTAGGGGATTACTGTTGCTGTTCTCCACTCTGCTGGAACAAACACTTCTCAGGCTGAGGTTAAAGAGGGCAACAAGTGGGTCCACTAGGTCCTGTTTTAGATTGCTTAGTACGCAACCTGGGATGTTATCTGGTCCCATTGAGGCCATGTTTTTGGTCTTGGAGGGCACAGATACGAGCTGATCTCTAGAGATAATAGGCAGAGGACTGGTGGGTACAGGGAGGTGAAGTTTGCACCAAATCTGTCAGCTAGCAGGTTGGCAATTTCCTTCGGTATAGTATGAGTGGTACCATCTACTACCAGTTTGGCACATAGCTGGGCATTCCCTGTTAGATTGTAGACATAGTTAAAGAGTGCCTTATGATTATCCTTAGTTAGGGATGCTATTTTAGCTTTGTAATTAGCTTTAGAGGACTCGACAAGACTTCTGATTTGCTTGTTCATGCTGCAGAGGGAATTCGTCCTCTGCTGAGTCAGTTCCCTCTTGTTTGTAGACATCAATTTCTTCTCATGTTATAGAACCTCTTTATACTTGGGGTGGTTTGTTTTTGTGGGAGAGTCTATTTTTGATCTGGTCAGGTACTGCCAAGTCTATACAGTTGCTTAAGTGTTTATACAGGGCATTTGTGTACACCTCTACATAGCAGTCATTGTTGTCTGTGATTGTGAGGGGGGGGGTTGAAACTTTTTATATCATTGCTTAGTAGGCTGTAGTTTGCATTGGAAAAAAAATTAAAGTGTTTTTGTTCTTGTGGGGTGTGATGTCAAATAGTTACATCGAATGAGAAGGTTTTATGGTTCAAAATTACCAGGGAAAGCATCACACAGGGAGGAGTGCAGTGCCCCCCCATGTTGGAGAGTACTATATCTAGGACATTTGAGCCCCTTGGGGGGTGCAGACTATCTGTTCCAGAGCATTTGTGTTGGCAAAGTCCAGGAACCTCTGGGCAAGCATGTTTGTGCTTGTGTATGTCACCTAGTCGATGGAAGGATAGATGAAATTCCCCATGACTAAGGTGTTTGGCTGTATGGTGAGTGACTCCAGTAAGTCCAATTAAGCAGTGTGCTTTTCTTGGTTCATGGTGGGGGGACTTGTACCTAACAATGGTGTGGTAGAGTATTTTGCCTATAATTAATTGGACATGGAGTAGTTTGAGAGAGTCATACTGTTTGACCAGTATCACAGTGTACTTGGCTTTAATGAAGATGGATACACCTCCACATTTGGTTGTTTCATGCTCATTTTGAGGTCTGAAAGTGTGAAAGACATTGTAACCTTGCACTGCCAGGGAGCTTTCCACAGCTTGGAACCATTTCTCAGTGACTGCACAGACATCAGCATCTTCCAAGGTGAGGAGTGCTTCTAGGGAGTGCAGCAGAACCTTGTGATTGTCTCGAGGGGATTTTGTTGCATTGGAAATTTTGTTGTTTTGACATTGCCTAAAAAAGGCACTATGTGGGAGGCAAGTGCCCTTGCCAGTATCCTAAAGCCTAGAAGACACAGATGCAGGTCATCTCTGGCAAAGCAGCATGACCTGTTGGCCATGTCTTCCCAGGCAGACAGATACTGCATCCCCCTGGACTGAAACCAGAACCTAAGACAATTGTTGAAGTAGATAATCTTTTGTTTATATTGTTGCATCATCCTGCATGAAGGTAGAATACTGCTTAGGGCTAGGGTCATGCCAGCCTGGGACACATAATCTGAGAGCTCAGTCATGTCTCTCTTCATTTAGCCCAGAGAGATACTTCTCGAGTAATTCACCCCAACATGGACTATGACAGAGTCATAACAGTACTTTGTTGAGTGACTTGAGTGCATGCATGATTTGACTGATCCTGGCACCTAACAGACAGCTGACTGTGACACTCTCCTTGTCAAGCCTGGTGAGGGGGGCATCTGTGTGTCTCACTATGGATTCTCCAATGACCAAACCATTAGGTTTGAGGTGTTTTGCCTTAGGGGCTTATTTGATGAGACATTGGTGTGTGTGTTATTATGTGTAGTGGTTTCTGTTGGTATTGTAGTGTGTTTAAGTGGTTCACATTTGAGAGGTCTCTGATCTGTTTGTAGGCTTCTAGTGAATACTTCCATGTCTGTGGGTTTATGGGTTGTGTCCTTATTTTGTGCAAGAGGTGAAGTGTGTGCTGATAATCTGTTTGATGTCTGGTTTGTTGTTACATGACAGAATTGATACCATTTTCACAGTTTAATTACATCTCTTACATAGGGTATTTGTTTGTTTAGGAGTAAATGGTTGTCAGTATACACAAGGTAATTATTACATTGCCTCAGAATGCCTATGTCAATCAGGCTGGCTTTAGAAATTATGGGAAACTGCCCATCCATTACAACAAGTTATTGTCATATGTACTATTAGGGAAGGGAGTGGTCTAGTTAGACTGGATTTTGCACTAGGACTAACAAAGGGGCTTATTCTGCTAAAGGCTAGGGATGATAAGTGTGGCAATGCTGCTCAGTGCAGGAACTGAGTTGCTGTAGTGCAGTAAGGTATCTTGGGAGAGTTTCACTGAAAAATTTGCTTCAAGGCATTTATGTCTATACAAGGCACTGCAAACCCCCTCTGCATGGTGTGCAGCAACAAGCAAACACGACATTTAAATACAGGTGAAAATAAATATTTTTAAGCTAATCTACCAATGGGAAAGCACGCAATGAACTTTCCTCCAGCAATCCCCAACTCAGACAATGCTAAATCTATGCTCTTCTACCACAAGGGTGCAGGTTTAGTGCTCAGGTATATCAACAACAGGCTAGATTCTGAAGATCTAGGGTAACAGTACAAGTAAAATCAAGTGCAGAGAATGATGTAGTCACAAATAGTAAAAAAAAACAGAAATAATGCAGGTGAAAATAAACACTTTTAAGCTAATCTACCAATGGGAAAGCACACAATGAACTTTCCTCCAGCAATCTCCAACTCAGACAATGCTAAATCTATGTTCTTCTACCACAAGGGTGCAGGTTTAGTGCTCAAGTGTATCAACAACAGGCTAGATTCAGAAGATCTAGGGTAACAGTACAAGTAAAATCAAGTGCAGAGAATGATGTAGTCGCAAATAGTAAAAAACAGAAATAATGCAGGAATTAGATAAAATATAGTTTAAGAAGTGCAGTAGACTCATAAAATATACTTATTTTCTTGTTTTTAACCTTGGATATCTTGGATATCAGCAGAAATACTCTGGATCTCTGGCAAAAGATGACAAACATAGAGCAGCTCCAGTTAATTGAGCAGCTCTGGGTACACACACACACACACACACACACACACACACACACACACACACACACACACACACACACATGCAGGCACACGCACACATGCACATGTACATGCACACACACACACACACACACACACACACACACACACACACACACACACACACACACACACACACACACACACACACACACACACACACACACACACACACACACACACACACACATATATACACACATGAACACACAGATGCACTTATGCACAGACACACACACGCACTCATGCACATGCACAGACACACACACATGCACGCACACACACACGCACATGCACACATGCACATGCACACATATGCACACACACACACACACACACACACACACACACACACACACATGGACGTACAGACACACACTCATGCACAGACACACACACACTCATGCACACATGCATACATGCACACACAGAGATATACACACTCATTGCAGGTCTTTCTTACCAATATGGCAGACTAAAGTTTGAAATCAATAATGAAGATGATTGAGAACAAATGTAGTAGCTAAGAGTCACAAGTAGACTATATGGCACCCAATATCTTCTTTGTAATGATCATTTATTAGTGATTTTTCTCATTCTAGTTTCCTGTATACCTCATCACATTTTAGGTGCTGTCAATACCTTCAATAACTTCATTGCAAGGTTGGTATACTGAACAAAGCTGATGTATGATTTGCAGTACCTGTATGCACGAACGCGTGCATGTGCGTGTGTGTGTGTGTGTGTGTGTGTGTGTGTGTGTGTGTGTGTGTGTGTGTGTGTGTGTGTGTGTGTGTGTGTGAATGCATGCATGCACACACTTGAACTGAAAGAAAACAATATGTGTATTTAAAACCAAATTAATGACTCTGAGAAAACAGCAAAGAAGTGATTATTCAGATACATTTAGGCTTGTCCAAAAATTAATGGTGTGAAGGGATAACTCAACATTATCTGTGGTCTGTTAGGACAGGTGGATACTTGGAGAATATTAAAGATGAGAAACAGGCATTGCCAGCAACAGTGAAACATGAAGAGATGGCCGAGGAACAGATTAAGTGTCAGGAAAGGCGCAGAAGTAAGATATGAATAAGTGAATCTGGTCACGTATTGCTGGAAATGGAGATTACAGTCAGATGCTGGCTGTAACTTAAGCAAAGGCTAGCAATTTTAAGAATAAAAGTAGAAGGGCAGGAAAACTTGCCTGGAGGAAAGGGATTGAAAGTCATTACATGAGTGTCAGTAAAATGAGAGTTGGAAGAAATAATTCCATTTTTATTTCTAGTAGTCTATGCTGGTGTTGTCCATTTTAATTCACAGACTATACTGTTTCTTAAAGTAAGTTATGTTTATGTATATCTTTGCATCGGCTGATAAATGGCTACATAACTCAGCCTCAGCCATCATATAGAAGCTCAACAGTGTATCCAAAATAAAATATTTCTAGCATCCTATTTTCTCAGTTACGGGACTGTAACTCTATTAGATAAACAACAGAATGGGTGAAATCTCAATGACATGTCTGACTATGTGGCCTTAAAAAATAAATTATCCCGTACTGAAGAGTATGTCTAATTGAACCCAATATTTGACAGCACTGTATACTTTAGAATTTTGTCAAAGGATAGTCTGAGAGTTAATACACTGAATTATATATTAAATGACTTATTCATGATTTGAAATTAGTTACAGATGTTAGTCTTCCTTAGCTGCAAATAACTCCCAACTGCATTTATTTCCTACTGCAACAGTGATTTATTTTATGGTAAGTGGACCCAGCTTATTGAATGGTATACTAAGTGATTAAAAGCAGGTAACTATGCTTACATCTGTGTATTTCACTGGAAAAGGACTAATGGTATCCTTGTGATAGATATTGCACTGATCCTATCTGTGACAGGGAAAAATTACTATTGTGCAATGATATGGTATTGTGAGAATGCCTGGAGGTAGCAAGCAGTCAATACACCTTAAGGATAAAATATTACTGCTACCTCTGTGCCCTAGAAATAAGCTATGTTGTTGTCTTTAACCAGTGGAGGCAGGTGTGCCTCACAAAGAATCAGCACTTTGAGGGGGTGGGGGCAGATGACTTTATTAGCGGCAATCTAAAGGAAATAGATTCCCACTACAACTCAGTTTCCTGGAGATTACCTAACGATGGTAATATGTTTCATTTAAACCATTTACTGAAGAACCTTTTAAATCCCATTATAGTAATGTACGTGAAAGTAAAAAATTATTTTAAATTCACTCACCTGGAAAATTCAGTTTATGTAAAGTATTTTTAATTATTTTAATTTACAGGAAACATATCTTCTTCAAAATAAATCAACAGAATTATAAGTAACTAGTTTCTGTTCATGATTTAGGGACATTCTATAGATGGAAATTATTGACTGCAACAAAATCAATGGTAGGAATGTGCATTTAAAGTTGTTTTAAAGCATTTTAGAACTCATCACACTCAATAGTTCACAGTCAGTTAGTTTTTAATCATTTTTTCTTTCAGCACAAACACAATATGATGGTTAGAGAACTATACCTTTGCTCTGAATTTTGTACAATTGCACTAGCTATCATCCTGTAGTCTATCCCACTGTAATATGTATGTTATAGCATAGTTAAATGTATTAAGCCAAGTTCTTTCCAGAATTTATAGGAAAAATGTTTTTCTTTATTCTATTAAACTGCATTTGCATAGAAACATTTAAACATTTTATGAAACAATTTTTAGCAACCTGCTTCCGCCTATCTAAGATTTAGAGTTAATATATTAAATAAAGCTGACAGAAATGGGTGTCTTGATGACCATGACAGTTAAAAATTGTTGTTGAAAAGATAGGGAGAGTAATAAAGTTTTTTTTTCTGTTTTATGATGAAAATTAGTGTTCTGATTGTAGATGATTTCTAACTGTAGTCATACTTACTTTCTGTTTTACTTTTTCCTTCACTCACATTTTAGTCATTTTCCGAATTTCATGTTAAAAGTAGGAACATTTGTAGTACTACATAAGACTTCTCAACCCTTTTCATTTTACTTCTGCTTTTAGTGAAAAAATACTCAATCAGCAGTAATACAAGTGAGTGACAGCATATGAGGAAACACAAACAGTATCACCTATTAGCAGAACACTGAAAATAGGAAAGTCACTGGTTCCTTGTAGTCAGAGTGGTTTTTGAGACCCTCAGTGTCACACATTGACAGGTTTGTGGTTCACTGAAACTGGAAAAGAAGGAAAAACTGACTTTTACTTCTCATCTTCCTCTCCAAGCCTGTGCATCCTTTAGCAAAGTATAACGATCAGGGATGTGGGGCAAGCCTCCATATCAGGGAATGCAGAGATGTTTGCCCCCTACAAAAATAATTATTTGTGTGACCTTCAGAGTGTCACTGTTTTGACTGTGCATTTTGATTAATTAGTCATATGTCAATTGCAACAGTATGCGATAAACCCAAATAAACCTATTCATGTGCACAGAATAGAACATATATGTCATTTATGTCACCTTTTGCTGTCACGCTCCAATTTATGTGATGTCAAATAGTAATTAAGAAAATATATACATTATCCAAGTACTTAGAATAAGGAAAATGATCACAGTTCAACAATACTAAAATCATGATATTCTAATACTTTGTGTTAATGTGATGGTATTTTCAAACAAATCAAAACAAAATCAAACGACACATATATTGGTCAGTGAATGTACTTGTTGCAATAAACAAATAATGCATTTTGCATGTGACAACATCTGCTGTAGTGCAAATACAATATTTAACAAGCATAATATGTGAGATACTGCATTTTTACAAGGTGGTATGGAAAACAACATGTTTTTGTCAAATATGTGCTGTAAGATATTTACCCAGAGCGAATGTATTTAGGCCGTTGCTTTTTTTGCCTCATATTTAAATGTTGTTAACTTTGCTAATCACTGCAGGCATATTAAAATTCATCAGCCTTCCCTGGTTTGCCATCAATTAATTCATTAACCCAAAGCTGTCAGGACTTAGCATGCATCAGTCTGGAATAGGAATCAGCCATCTCTTTCTTAGTTACACACTGCATCAGATTTAGAGATGTGAGGTGGGAGGCAGCATGAAGGCCACATAAGACATCAGAGAAATCGGAGGTCAAATGATGGGAGACAGACAACATGGACAGTGAATAAAAATGCTGCAGTACCCATTAAAATTACAATGATGAGTAAAAGCATGTGCAAAAACAAAAAAATAATTAGCACTTAGAATAATACCTGGATCCTTTAAAATAGACAATTAGAATAACAATATCATAATTATGGTCTAATTGCACTTTTATATTTCTTAACAATGTAGGTTAACTGCAGTATAATGAAGAGCACAGATGAACATCAGCCACCTGAAATTATTAAATCTGCTGCTGTGGCTTGCAAGTAGGCAGCTTCATTAAAAGTAACTTTAAATAAAATGAACATGAAAGCTTCATCTAATGTCATGCAAATTATGTGTAGTAAGTTTAACTTTGAAACATTTCTCCAACTGCACTATTTTAGTAATAGGATAAAACAGTCACTACTCTAAGAAACAGGCATTTGTCACCATCAATTTTCATTTGGTTTACATGCTCGTTGCTTGCATGGATATGGGTAAGGCTAAGATTTATAGTATAAACTGATTAAAATATGTCAGTATGCATTGTCTGTGCCTCATTTTTAAAAAAATTTAATTTATTCCTTCATGTCATATTTATGATTTCTTAGATCATCAAGCTTTTCAGTCATTCACACCATAACACCCAACCTTCCATCACCAGAATATGGTACACTACCTCTCTTAATGAGGAACAAATGAGCAAAATGAAGAACATGTGCTAACAGTTTCAACTAGGAAGCTCACAGGATAGTTCAAATATGTTGCTTTATAATGATAAAAAAGGTATTCTGATGAATTAATATGACTCAGTATCATTCACCATGGATTACTTAAAAAGCCTTAACACTGAATGTATGACAGACACTTCCAATGGGGAACAATGAAGAATATGACCTTTTTAAGACTCAAAATGAGGTAGGCCCTGCAAGTGTTAATCATTTCCATGTACTAAGGATAGCAAGCAAAATGCCAAGATGTGGAAAATAGTATACTGTTGTTAGAAAGGAGACTATTATATCACAAATGTATCTTTGGCCAGGCCTCAATTGAATTTGTTTAATTTCTGGTGACTTTACCAAAAATATGAAATTAAAAAGACAATTTAACAGATGAAAAGGAATTCAAAACCTTAAGGTAGAAGGACAGATGTAATTAACACACTGCAGCTAAAATTGATGTATAGTTAATATGAGAGGCTAGAGCTTGCTTAGGGCATTGTGAGAAAGGGATGTCATTTAAATTAAAAATATTACAATTAACCTATAGTATGAAACTACACAGCATCTGTGTGAAAAAATACAGGAAGTACTATTTTACAGAGGTGATAGAATGACCTGTGTAAGAATAAATGAAAAGAAATATACACTTTGGATACATTTGGAGTATAGCATTGGGGGGGGGGGGGACTGTTGCACTCCTGAATATGTTGCCCTGAGGATGAGATGTTAAACTGAGGCCCCATCTGCCTGATCTGGTGGTAGCTCAGGTAGAAAAATCCTATGGTACCTAATGAAAAGAGTAGGGGCCCTTTATTTATAACAAAAAGAACTCTTATTTACAATATATTTACATATTTACAAATATTTACAAATGTTTTAAACATATTCATAATTTCCCTTACAAAAAAAAGCAATATCTTTTGGCTTTCCCAGTTAGGGGTCACCACAGCGGATCTCAGCTCCCAAAATTGATTGGTAGTGGTGTTTTTACAGTGTTGAGTTGCTAGCCTGGACCCCAGCCTTCACAGAAGGCACACACATGCAGCTACCTGCATGTCTTTAAAACTCATGTGACCACAGGGAGGATATGCAGACTCTGCACAGAAGGAGCACCCCTTAAAATAGAATAAAATAGCACTAGAGCCAGAGTAAAGTTTAGCACTTTTGTCATGTTTATTACAGAACTTTTTCAGAACATTCAAACATACAAACCCACTTCCCTTATATACTATCAGTCATCATGACATCATTTCCTTAAATAATACATTTCTAGAAAAGTGTATATAAAAATAACAACTTCTTCTTCTTTCGGCTTTTTCCTGGTTAGGGGTCGCCATAGCGGATCACTTGTCTACTCACGATTGGCAGTGGAGTTTTACAGTGTTGAGTTGCCAGCTCGGCACCCAACCCTCCACAGAACAATAATCCAAAAAATGCAATTATAAATGACAAACTAAAAAATATATGTCTTTGAAAAAATAACTTCAAAAAACTAGTTATTAACATATTTCAAATGGCTTTTGATAGAGATTTTGTCATTAATTCCTGGTGCTACATCTTCTCTCAGGAATATCTGCCATTTGAATTCTAAATACACTGTATGAAATAAAAACATTGCAGTAATGTCACTGAAGTGACTACATAAGAACTTATAAAGTTATAAAATTGTAAGCAATCCCCAATATTCATATAAGCAAAGAAATAATAAACAATAATCAATAAAGCTGATAAAAATGGATAATATAACATATCCCCAGAGTACTACCTCTTAAAACATTTGCTAAAATCTATAGAAATCCTAATTATAACTTGTCTGCTTTCATTTTCATCACTGGTAATAAAGAAACAGAATCATTTAAGCTTGGATGTGTAGTGCCATCCAGTTTTAACTGACAGAACAATTGCCTGTATTCAAACCTATTTTCCCCAAGACCCTCCTCTTAGGACTGGAAATACTGTTTCTAGTATCCTAAACTTAAACCATAAAGATGTTTATAAATTTGCCCTTTAAAAGGTCTTTCTCTTTCACCAGTGTAATAGCTTAGGCACCCATTATACGTAGCAATATATATTACCCCCTTAGTATCACATTTACACAATGATAATGATAAAACAGTTTAGTAAAATTGTCCAAAATGATAATTTCATCTGTTAGAATAAAACTACACTGAGAACAACTTCCACACATTTTAGTACCTTTATTAATGACTGATGAATATACTTGATTTTCAATTTTTTTTAATTCCTTGCTGTTTTGTAAAGAAAATTTTGCCTGGGCCCAGCTTTCTCTGGGACCTTTAAATTTCTCTTAAAATGCTCCAATTATTCTTAATAATATTTTTGATACCTACAGAGTTAGAATTATATTGTGTTACTAAAGGTAGGTATGCTGTAGATATTAAAATCAAACCTACCACTATATGACATAATAGTAGTATCCAAGAAGTATACCTGGTCTGTACTTAATGTGTGTGAAAAAAACAAAAAAAAATTGCTTG
Organism: Protopterus annectens; assembly: GCF_019279795.1. NCBI lineage: Eukaryota > Metazoa > Chordata > Ceratodontiformes > Protopteridae > Protopterus > Protopterus annectens. Next base: position 36,010,329 of record NC_056733.1, on the reverse strand, counting down.
TACTGTTCATAAATTGAACAAATTCCTCAACTTCTTCCTCAGTATCATCCTCTAAAATAAATGCATTGTCAAGGAACTTTAATAAAGTACACAGTGGTGGTAGTAATCTGAGGGGAAAATAAAATTTCTCTCCCAGGTCAATAAATCCAGGTTAGCAAAGACTGGGGCTTCTTTTTTAGTGTCATCCCATTTGTTGTTTCTAACAATTATTTTAGAAAACAATTTTATGTTATTTGAAGGTAAATTTTATAGAAAAACTAAAGGAGTTGTTATGGGCATAGTCTGAGTCCCAGTCTTTGTTAACCTGGTTTTATTGACCTGGGATCAATAATTTTGAGAGTATGTAAAGCAGGGGGTTGACACTTGTTTTTTTTTGTGGACGAAAGTGCTTAACATTTTAACAAATTTTGTGTGCTGAATTATTTGTTCTGGGTGTGTTTCCAAATATACCACATCTTTGTTTGTTTATTAGTTTTTATTTTTGTGGTATTGGACACCATTTTCAGTGGATTATATTTAGGAGACCTTTGTGGTTTAAGTAGGTTACTTAAAAGTGCCTAAGTGTATGTAGGGCTGCATGTTTGGTCGGAGCTGTGTGTGCTTTGTTTAGTTTTGTGTTATATGGTACTGACAACGTGCTTGTTATTTACTGTGGCTTTGCTCTAATAACATTGTATAACAACATCTGTCACACACATTGAGTCAGTTGGTTTAAGTAGTAGGTGGTTGTCAGAAAATTAAATAGCACAGCTGTATAACAAGGCAGAGTATGGGTAATGTTTACCCACTATGGGGGGGGGTACTGTTTGAACATGAATTGCTCACACCTCTTCCATACTGTAGTTATATTACACAATGGTAAGATACAAACACGGAATGTCTTATTTTATTTAATAATGCCATTGTATACATCAAGCTCTCTTGTTCTTTGGGCCTCTGTGCTGATATGAGTCAGTAAAGACAACTTATTAATCTGGTGTTTGCATTCCTGCCTGTGTACATTATGACATATTGGTAATACACTATATTCATGTAAGTGGTGTCATTATAACCATGATAGATAAAAATGTAAGAACCAAAATTATAATACAGATGACATACACTGTAATTTTAAAATGAAGAAATGCTGTAAAACTCATTTGTTTTCTTTATTTGCATTTGAGATTTCAAGAAGCAAGGAGGAAATGGTGGGTATTATTTCTAATGTATTGGTGGCTATGCTATGTTTCATTGTAGCTACTGATCTCATTGGTTGGGCATGTTGTGTTTTACATGTACCTGTTGAATGGTCAGACACATTAATAAGTGCAAACAGGGGATTATGTATTAACTCTGAGACTGCAATAGTAAATCACAGTTTATTTTATAAAGTGTTAGGACTTACACTGTCGTGTCTTGCCCCTGATAGGAAGCTGGATTTTACCTTCCATTTGGGATGCAATGCACTACATAACAAGACATTGTTTCACTATTTAATTGTATATGTAAACAATTGCTTCCATTTATTAAAATCACAGTAACCATCACATCTCACCATATTACCTTACCACCACATTCTTATACGATCTCACCCCAAAAATAAGGTTCATAGGATATATCCACCAAGAAGTTCTACAAAGCAGTTTGTACCAACAAGGAATACATTGTACACAGAGCTAAATCATGGCCAAATAGGGCCCTAGACAGAGTAATGGTTCAGATCCCCCCAGCCAGTGTACTATTACTTGGCTACCTCTCCACAATTACCATAAACACTGTTCAAACGTGTCAGTGTGCATACTATTTTCTTGTTTACTTCTATGATGATTACAGATATTTGGATTTAATTTTAATTTAAAATTTTTATTTCAAATTTTATAACACAAACATTGATTGCCATTTGTTAAAAAAAAACAATATAGTCTCACAATGAAAACAGACTTAGCATGCACAATAATAAACATCTCTGCCCTTGAAACTCACATTCATTGAAACTGCATTGACACCCATATTCACTGTAAATGCATTTGGCCAGTAACAGATTAAGTGTACCTTTAGGCTGTTTTCAAACCATGGGCCACATGCACACATTTTTAGGACCATGAATAAATACATGTGTTCTTCAAATCACCTTCCGGATTGCATTAAATTATATTCCATTCTTAATACTGCAGCACTTGTCAGACTGTGTTTTAAATTTGTAGTTTTGAAATTTTTTTCCAATAAGCAGTGAAACAAAATGTATGAACCAATAATGACAAAACTACCCATTTCAGAACATTTCAACCCCAAGAGCACAATCAAACTGTTGCCATTATAACCCATCAATATCCAGTCAATTTCTGCAGATGAAAAAGTGTTCTGAATAATTCCACATTAAAGAGAACTATTACTAATTTAGAGGTGGCTGCCGGCAAACAACTTTGCAAAAAGCATCTACAAATTCAGTGCCTGCTGCCCTTGAATAATAACTTGCCTATGTTACATTAAAATATGGTGTGCTGGTGCTGTCCAATTAGGAATGGCTGGCACACCAACAACAGACTCATACTTGTAAGGCATCTCATCCAAAGTATGACACAATCAGGAGTGTAGCACCTCCTCCTTTATGTGGCACTGTAGTGTCAGCAACCAAACCGTCATGTGTGGGGAATAGAACCCACAGTCTTCTCACCAAAAGCAAGTGGGCTACCTGTTGCACCACTGACACTGATTCAAAGTAATACACCTAAGAAACTATATGACTGACACTGGCAGACTGTAATCCTCAGTTTTACAAAAATAAAAAATAAAATTAAAGGAGACCTGGTGTGGAGGTTTAGGGCACTTGCTTATCAATAATTAAAGCTTGGGGTTTGACTCTGAACAAAGTCACTTAACTAGACAGTGCCCCTAATTGGGGCATTAGACACACACACAAAATATGCTGTGCATTCACTGCAGGAATGGATCCATTGCTTGGAATGGTTTCTGTCTGTATGGCAGCAGTATTACCTTCCTTGTAAAACTATAATCTTTCACTGTGTTTCTGGCTGCTGTAAATTCTCCAACAGACATTGGCATGAGCTTTATAAATGAACTGTTTCTCTCTCACTGTTAATCAAAATCTCCTGATTAGATGTCCAGGCATTGTGCAAGGTTACACTAAGGTTTGTGTGACTATTCAGTCAGTAACAACAATGACTTGCAAGGCTTCTGTGGATGTAGTGTGCTAACAGAAGGGATTTTATAGCAAAGTAGCGCCCCCCCAAACAACATAGACCCTAGGTAGCTGCCTAGGTCACCTAGTGCTGAATCTGGCTCTGATTGTACTAGAAATGCACAGTAAGAAAGTACACATCTCTCTGGCTGTCAAGAGAAAGACGACAGCATGGGCAGTGTCAGTCTGTCTCCAAAACCATGCTGTCTTTAGACCTTCTTCTGCTTCTTCTTTGTTTTCTCTCGGCTGCTCCTGTCTTTATAGCTACAGAATAGAAACGCAAGTTCCCACCATAAATCATACCATTTGTGGCATAATCCTGTTGCCTGTATTGTTTCTGGACCTCACAGGACCACACATGGCACAGGAGAGGCCTTTCATAAGTCAGTATGGCCCATTTCCAATTAAGAAGAATCTGCTCAGCCTCATACCTTGCTAAGCTATGATTGAGGATGAAAAATATTTTCCTGAAGTATGATGCCATAACAGAAAAATGTGTTTCTCTCCCATGAGTTATTATTTGCAAAATAACTTTTTCCTAGCACAAATTTAAACTGATCAAGTGAGTCTCAAATGTTGTAGTCTGATGGTTTCTGTTTCCCCACACTTTACAACTGTCTTCATGAAATTAGTACAGTTTGTATCTTCATTTTACTGATAGTAACTATTTAAAATCTTGGGATCCACTTTGTCAAATAGCTGAAAATTTGGATTACTAAGTCTGAGATTGTCATTTCACAAAATATTTCCTTTTCCCCAATGTATGGCAATATTGGATTCAGTACATATAAATTGGGGGGGTGGTATAGTGAGGCTAGCCCCCTGCAAAAAAAAAAAGTTTAATGGAGAACAGCAATATTCAATCTTTGCTTATCTGGTACATCTTTTTTTTTTCAGAATCTCTGGGCTCTCTGCAAAGCTAGTCTTGAGATTTCAATTGGAAACCTTTACTGATAACAGAAACTGACTGCTATTATATATTGAATGTTGTAAAGCCTCCTTATATGAATATATACTATTACTAGCATTACTTTTGCATGGGCCACAGATTCAATCAGTAAACTGGGAAACTTTTAACCAATTTTTTCAATATTTCTTTACTTCCATACATCTATGTCATAGTTGGAAACTATATTGAAATTTCAAGTCACATATAAGTCAGCCACATAATACTCACAAACATGTCTGCAAAAAGTGCACACATACACATGCATTAATTTTTAAACTGGTTAAATCAGAGCTGCCTTAAACTCAGTTCAGCTAAGACTGAGATTTTGCTGATAAATGCTACTGTCCGTCCATCCCAGTTTCCTTATTTACCTTGTTTTGTTTTAAAAGGTTGCAATTTACATCTCTGGTGCAGTGTCAGTGTGTAATGTTAAATAATATGCCAGCAGTTATTAAATCATTGTATTTTTGCCCTGGAAATAGTTCCAGAATTAATTACTTGATACTTTTCTGACCTGGAAATGGTGATTTATGCCCGAATATCATCAATGCTTCTTTACTGCAGTACTGCATAGCCGCACTAGGGTGTTGGTATTTACTCTTTGTTATGCTCATATTACTTCTGTGGTGTGGTAATTAAAATGACTGCGGATCACTCAGTTTAGCATTCAAGATCTGCCCTCTAGCTTCAGAGTCCTACACAACCAGGATCCTCTGCCCATTATGCTGTTGCCACTCTCCTAAGTTCCAGTTCATCAGTTTCAGTCAGCTGGGGAGATAGTAATGGTTCCACAAATTGATTTGGACTTATCAAACGAATGCCCTTTGAGATGTCAAGCTTCAGCTCTGTAGAACTGAACACATTTACAAATCCAGGTCTGTAAGGATGAGCTTGTTTTTAAATGTCCTTGAAATATTATTTGGAGGTGATTTTAATTCCACTCTGTCTTGCTTTTTCTGCATAATATGCTGTCAGTAATCATCTTGTGTGCTGCTTTATCTTGATCAAGCTGCTATGAAAAATAATGTTCTTTGAAATCTTTCTAAATTGTTGAATTCATGCACTTAGATAAATACAGTCTCACTTTTGCATTGGATTTCCAATATATACACTATTTCACTCACAGCAGCTAATGTTAGCATCCTGGCACTAGACAGACAGTTTGCAGCTTTCTGACTACCAAAAATTAGCATTTGCACATTTCTGTGTACCAAAGGTTAACAGGTTTAAAAACCATTCATCTTTCTACAGTCAACATTTTAAGAATCAGAAGATAACTGCAGAGTGGCCACAGGCCAACAGGACTGTTGAACATTTTTATGCAGACTAGCATCCAAGTCATCAGAAAAACTAAAGTGATAGGAATTCCCTGTATACAACAACTGAATAACATGGTTAAGATATATACAAGTTTAATTCATCCCACTATAGAAGGTATACCTGCAAAACTAATTATTTATGCACAGCTCCAGGAATATCATTCCATGGATGATTGATTTAAGAGAGAAATCTGGTGAAGTGAGATAAAGAAACCGTACAGAAATATATAAAATGATAATGTATGCGGAAAGGAAGAGACAAAGAAAAGAAAATTACTTTTACAAGGGGCATACAGTTTTAGTAAGAAACATTCAAGCAGAAAAAGACACAATAGTCTGCTGTAAAGTGCTTGGAAGAGGTAAGGTTTTTAGAGCAGGTATAAGAACTGACTGTAAGACACCCTCAGCACCAAAGAGAACAATACCACCACCCTTTTTTTTCACATCAACGTCTGTTACACGAGCGTAATTCAAATGAGTTCACTTTATAACAGAGCTTAAAGAGAGATGTTTAGATCTGAGTATATACTTTAATGTTCATTATACAGCTAGTCAAATAAAATCAAATAGAGCATCAAACTAATTCTCTTTCTATAAGTTTGTGTACTGGCTCACCTGTAATGGAACACTACATTCTTAGCCTGGAAAAAAATGTAGCCTCTCTTAAGTTTTTCTTTAAAGGAAGGCTCTTTCTTGCTTAATTTGTAAACTTCTGTAAGCATGCACCTTTTATTATCCCTCTTTGCTTTGGATGTATCACGTTTCTCACTTGAATGCAATACAGAATTGTTTCCCTTCTTGGATCCTAGAGTCTAGAATTCATTTTAATCTAAAATAAGAGCCCTTGTCTCATCCAGAATATTTACCACAATTTAAATGTGTATATTTTTCTCAGATGTTAAATGCAACTGTAAGTTTATTTTATTTATTTTATTTTATTTTACATTTGTTGACAGGGAAAATCCGACTGGACACGTCCATTTTCAGAGGAGGCCTGGGGAGAAAAACTCCAGTTACATAAGAGGTACATTAACATATATGAGCAAGTTAATAAATATGGTGGAATACACATACAAAAAACAGGTTTACAATCATAGGTAAATATGGCCAGTTAGCACGGCTCATAGTAAGATAGCTGTAGATAGTAAACTTATCTTACAGTATAATACATTCTGTACACATTCAACACATGCAGTATATTGCAGCCTTATACAGCTAGGATATAACAGTACTTTGCAGGTTTGTATATAGTTTTATAATGTTTTCTTAACTTATAAAAGCAGACAGTTTAATATGAGAAACTAGATTTGAGATTATCCATGAGTTTAGATACTTCATACTTATAAAAGCAGACAGTTACATGTGAGAAGCTAGACTTAAGATTGCCAATGAATGTAGATATTTATAGTAATTCAGCCTTTACCCAGGGGTAAGACAAGAGGATAGCCAGTTGTTTTTGAGGTGGGTTTTTAGTAGTTTTTTGAATTGTGTTGTGGAGTTATTTGATGTTATTTGGCCAGGTAGGGAGTTTCAGAGTTTGGAAATGTAGCAGCTAAAGAGAGATTTACCTGCCTCATTGTTATGTCTTGTAACTTCAAGGAGGTTAAGGGTGCTTGATCTCAAGGTTCTTGCCATGGTATGAGGGTGTATTAGGTTTTGGAGGGCTGGAATTTTATGTGAGTGATGGTATAACTTATGTGCTAGTGACGATTGAGTTGAAGTAGTTGGAACTCCAACCAGTTCAGTTTTTTTGAGAGATACACAGTGGTGTGTTCTATATGCTGATTCAGTTGCAAATGTAGCTATCTTATTATAGCAGGTTTCTAGTTTGTGTAGTTCTGTTTTATGGAGGTTTTTAAATACTGGGGATGCATAGAGGAGAGTGGATAGTAGATGTGTCCTGGCTATTGTGATTTTGGATTGCTTGGGGAGAAATTGCTTGTTATGATAAAGTAGCCCCAGTTTTTTGTGAACCTTTTTTTACAGTTTGAGCAATATGCAAGTCGAATCTTATGTGATTGTCTATTTCCACGCCTAAAAGTTTGGTGTGGGTAGTTGGGGTATTAACAGTTTTGTTATTAGACATGATAGTGAAGTTGTCCGAATGGGGGAAGGCTCTATTAGAGATGAAGAGGAGTAATTTGGTTTTAGCTGGATTAAAACTAAGTTGGTGGCTGCTAAGCCAGGTTTCAGCTTGTAAGAAACATTCTTGTGTTTGGGAGTGGAGGTGTTCAATTGTTGGGGCAGCAATTATGATTGTGGTGTCATCTGTGTATTGAATTATTGTGGCTTTTGGCATGGAGGATGAGAATTGATTGGTGAATAGAGTGAAGAGTAATGGACCTAGGATGGAGCCTTGTGGGACTCCTAGGGATACTGGTAGTAGAGAGGATATTTGGTTCTGCCATTTTACAGCCTATTGGCAACCTGATAGATAGTTCTCAAACCATTCGAAGGAGGAGAAACTGAGTTTTAGGGTAGATAGAGTATGGAGAAGTTTGTTATGATCCACCATATCGAATGCTTTAGATAAGTCTAAGAATATGGCATAGACTAGTTGGCCGTTATTTCTGTACAAATTAATGCTGTTAGTGAATGCTATTAGCATGGTGGTGGTACTATGAAAGGTTCTAAAGCTATGTTGGTTTTTGAATAGCAAATTATTTTTTTTGAAGGTAGTCCATGAGTTGTGTGTATATGACCCATTCTAAGAGTTTTGATAAGGGTTATAAAATAGCAATAGGATGGTAGTTGTTGAATTCAAAGTAGTTACCTCCTTTGTGTAATGGTATAATATAGGAGGTTTTCCATATGTGTGGTACTTTGTACTTGGAGATGGACCTATTGATTAGGATTGCAACAGAGTAGACTATAGCTGGTGCAGCTATTTGGAGGTATTCTGAGGGTAGGTTATTGGCAGCCAGAGTGGTGGGTTTGAGCTTTTGGAGATGTTTTTGAATCGTTTTGGTTGATACCAGCTGAAAGGTAAAGTGGGATTTATTAGTTTGTCGTTCTAGTGGTTCTGTTGTAGTTGGTGTGTTTAAGGAGGGGGGTATGGTATTCAGTTGTTTATCTGCTAGGGCTTGTATTGTCTCAGTAAAATATTTACTAAACTGGGTAGGGATGTTATCATGGTTATTCTCAGTTGTGGGTGAGGGAGTTGTTGTTTTTCCAGGTTGCAATACAGAGTTGATTGCAGCCCAGAATGTCTGAGGGTTTTTTTACATGTTTTTCTTGTAGATTTTGGTAATAGCTGATTTTGTCCATTTTGATGTATTTTTTCTAAGTATTGTTGTTTGTCTAGTTGGGTTTTGTTTTTGTGAAATTGGTTCCATACTTTGTCCCTCTCTAAGAGAATAGTTTTGGTGGGTTTAATAAGCCAGGGTGCATATTTAGTTTTTATTCTTGTGGGTCTAGAGGGAGCATGGTGGTTAAGAACTTGTTGATTCATTGCTGGTGGTTAAGAAGTTGTTAGGAATCCACTAAGGCTAAATGGAAGCTTATATATCTCTGCCACCCTAACATGTCACTTAATTATAACAACAATTGGTATTTCTCTGGACACAATTGTATATAACAGTGTCTGTTAATGTTGCTTGGTATGTAAACTTATGCAAATTCAACATAGGTTCATAGATAAGTGTATATAGGCTCATAGATTAGTACTAAGCTAACTGCCCTTGCGAGCCATTTTAAGCCTAGCCAATTATCCCTTGTGAGACTCAAACCCTGCACTTTGTGTTTGTAAGGCAAACACCTTACCATTAGGCCACCTTCCCAAATTTACATTACTCTGCCAGCATATCTCCTTGTTTTGCAACAACTCTTAAGGTACAGTTTATTTTCATGTTATAACACTAATGCATGCCAATATTGATCATGTATGTACTTCAGCTGTCCCATGTTTTCTCGATTTGCAGTTGTTTGGAAATCCCTTCCTTGTTCTTCTTTGGGAGAAAGCAATGATTGCTCAAAGCTGGGATGATCCGTTGTAGGGAGTTTCTTTTTTCCCTAAAGTTGTACAACTATGGATTTGATATATATAGATTTGTGAGGTGTGAGGGTGCAAAGGGCTGTATCCTCTGAAAAAAAAATTATATGTTTAATCTGTACTATTGCAATGCATGGCACATATGTTTTGATCTGTTGTAATTGTGCATGTAATTTCTGAGTAATTGTTTTCCAATTTTTTATAGTGGAAGAATATATTTCATTTTATTTTGGTGGCTGAAAATAGGCTATAGTGGTCCAGTTCACTTAACTATAAGGAACGTTCTGACACTTGATGTATTAACATACATATGCAATACTGTTCAGATGCAACTGACAGGTGTTTGGATGGTGTCTATGCCAGTGGCAATCGACAGTGGAACAGCTGGTGGAGGAAATACCAAACAAGCAATGCTACCTGGATGAGGTACGCTGACAAGTCATGACCATGTAAGTAACTTAAGATGAACCTAAGAGAGGCTAGTGAAACAAACTCAAAACAGATATTAATTTTTTAAGAAATATCATACTATTGGCAAATTATTATCTGATGTGGACTACAGAAGTCACCAGATAAAGAGAAGACAGTTCTAATGTCACCTAAGTATTAAATTGTGGCACATCTACACTTCTGCCTAGGATTTCATGGCAGCAGAGCAAGAAAATGATCAGGTTGTGGGGCATATCAGGACTGGACCACCAGGAATAGGCTTAGATGACAGCAGCCACTGAAAACTTAATAACAGTGTTCTGGGGTGTATCCTCAGGGGGAGAGATTACAGAAGCAAAGAGATAATACTTTCACTCTACAAGGCATTGGTTTAACCAATAGTTTAGTACTTTATGCAGTGCTGGAGAATATTTAAGGATATGGACTTTATGCTTCTGGAAGGAATTCAGATGAAATCTGCTAGAGCTAGAGGTATTCTTACCTGATACCAGAAGAGATGGGGAAGGCATGATATTGGTGCACATCATTATGTCATGAAGATATGAAAGGGTCATTTTGAGCAAGTGAGACACAGGGTGAAGAAAGGACCACAGGCATTAGATTATATATATAGTGTGTGTGTGTGTGTGTGCGTGTGTGTGTGTGTGTGTGTATGTGTGTGTGTGTGTGTGCGTGTGTGTGTGTGTGTCTGTGTGTGTGTGTGTGTGTGTGTGTGTGTGTGTGTGTGTGTGTGTGTGTGTGTGTGTGTGTGTGTGTGTGTGTGTGTGTGTGTGTGTGTGTGTGTGTGTGTGTGCGTGCAAGTGTGTGTCTGTGTGGGCAGCATAACATGTATTACAGCTTTTTACAGAATCAAGGATACACGTCAGTTCTGGCCATTATCTGTAAAACAACTCTGTGTGTGTTATAACTTTCAAAGCTATAAACACTTGATGCTTCTACTCTTTTTCTTTCTGTAACTAGTACTACATCAGACCCGCTAAAGCTCTACATGTTACAAACAATTATGATAGAGTCTGTCTGGTGATAACTCACTTGTGTGTTCTCAATATGGATGTCAAGACTCACCTCTTGAGCTTTGCTTCTTTCTGCTATAAACAAGAATTTCTTGATAGCCTTCTCGAAACACATAACCAGTTGGTTATGATGAGAAGCCTAATCAAAATTCTCAATATCATGGTCAGGAATTGCATTGTAATGCACTTATATAGCATGTTACATGGAGTCTGGTACATGTGATAAACATCGTTTCAAATTTGCTCCAGTAGTTGTGTGTACATCTCCATTGTATGGTATCAGTTTGTATAAATTGAAAAAGTGTTATTTCATGTCCATCTTCACTGACTTTATGAATCTCACTCATTATTTAAGATATCACCAATGTGCCCTGAGTACAGTAAATGTCGAGCAGCTAGAATCTGTGTAAAGCTGTAATCTCAGACAAGAAAAATACTACTGTGAACTTCAGCAAACACATCTTAACAACTCCAAACAATTTTGGTATCTGTTACAAGACTCTCCAAACCCCAGGTACTGCTCTCCTGACTGCTAATACTTTTAACTCTTTGTTCTCAGAAACTATTCAATCCCTAGCTAGACAAATGAATACCAACAACTACTACCCCCCAAACAACCCAGTATAAACTCATTCACAAACTGAAATAAACAGAACTATCCAAGAAGGATCCATCCCAGAAATCTACATTATTCCTCTACATAAAGGAGGAAACAAAATTATGGAAAAATGCATTCACCAGCAACTAGTACAATATCTGTCTCTTCACAACATAATAGCTCCATGTCAGCATGCTTTTAGACTCATCACAGCACCACCACTGTTTACAGATACTATCAACAAAAATAAATCTATGCATGGTTTAAAAAGACACATGTATATAGTCATTAATATTATATTACACACTGAAACATTTTAATGTCAGTGTCATACCCAGAACCCTCAAACACAATATAGAACAGCCATTGCAGGAAATCTTCTGTCATCTGTGATGGACTAGCAACAGTGTTGTGCAAACAGTTTTGATATCTAAATAAAGTCTGTGATACCATTGCTGTATCTATGACTGAAAATGCATGCCTAGTAGTACTTGTATGGACCTTTTTTTACTTAAAGCTCAGCCATGCCATCATATATCCCCCAGCCATGATACATATCTAATAAGCATGTCCTTCCAAGTCATGTAAGTCCATGATCAGCAATATATGTCCATGCATAGACACCTAGAACATGTGCTTTGTCCTGCATATTTACATGTATGTACCATCCCTGTAAGAAGCACATGAATGAATAATCCATGATGTGAATCATAATACTGTATGATGTGAAAGACACACCTCTCTAAGTGTACAATATGTATTAACATACTTATCATATACAAGATTAGTAGTGAAGGGCTGTATATTCCATGTGTTTCTGCTGTTAATATAATATGTTTGTTAAGATGAAACTTTCCCTGTAAAAAATAGCACGCAAATATTCTTTATATATCTCAGTGTCTGTAACTTTTAACTAAAGTGGATGTAGGAAAGGGAGTCACACAAGTAGAATGGCAAGGGATGGGTACTGAGCCAGGTGACAAAAGGAAAATGAACATACACTATTGAAGAGCAAATACTGCTGATTGCAAGCATAGCTGCACAACATTATTATGCAAAATAAGCAGTACAGGTAGGAAGATAGGAAACTGCAAAGAGCAATGAAAGAGATGATGGTGTAGAGGAGACATTCCTGGCACCCCAGAAGCATGGGTCAGTGCAAGACAGAAAGGATATGGGGTGCCTGGAGGTAAGTTAAGGAATGACAGAGATGGGGAGATGGAGGTAGAAGTAATGTAGATGAGGGTGCCATCTAATCTGAGGTCAGACAAGAGAAGGAATACCATTAAATGAGGGAGAAGCAATACACTAACCAGGAGTGCAACCATACCGAATCTGGTCCTCACTAATATAGGAGAGTGCTGCAAACCCCTTAATAGAATGTCCTCTCTGGTAAGGTCATACCACAAAATGGTGTCCTTTGAAGTAAAAATAAAACCTGGAACCTCAGCTAAACCTGGAATATTCAGGAACCACTCTAAGGCTAATTTTTTACTAGTAAGTGATAAACTGACAAAATTTCAAGCCCCTGTAAACCCAGACAACATTGTTGCCTTCACAGAACTGCTAACATAAACCCTACGCAAGCATGTTAATAGCTGCATAGAGGCAGCTATACCCACCAGGATGAAGTACAGAATTAACTCAAAAAACAAGCTACCCTGGTGGAATTACAACATCATTAGGCTGTATAACAGAAGGAAGAAGATCATAGCAAAAACTAGGAGGTACAGCACCCAGCAGGATAAAAACACTCTTATCAACCTAAACAAACAACTCAGAGGATGAATAAAGTCTATCAAAGCCAGATTTTAGGTTAATTTGGCCTCGCAAGCCAAGGACAACCACAAGGCATTTTTTAGCTATATCCACAACCTTAAAGGCAATACATAATTGTGCGCTGAGCTCATTGTTAATGGAGCCATGTATACTGAGCCAGAAGATATGGCAAATCTATTGGCCAACAAATTCATCTCCAATTTTACTCCTCTCTCCTCCTCAATCTTCCTTCAGGAAATACCATCAAATATAACTCCCTCTACTATCAACAGGGAACAGGTCCTTAATGCTCCCGCTAAGGCCATGAACACTGTGCCAATGCACCCAGACAATATCCCAAGATGCTGTCTAAATAGCATAAAACATGACTTATTGGCTCTCTGGAATTGCTATTTATCTGTAGCCTCCAAACAGGCTTTATGCCTCATGAATGGAGAACAGCAACAGTCATCCCTATGCACAATGGAGGGCCATCTAGAGACCCTGGAAACTACAGACCAATAAGTCTCACTAGTCTCATATACAAAGCCATGAAAATAATTATAATGGAAATGATCAGTAATGATACAGAAAATCTCCAGACACTGTACCCAACCCAATCTAGTTTTATCAAGGGCAGGTCATGCCTACTTAACACTTCTTTGAGAAAGCCACCAAAGCAATGGATGAGGGTAAAATGGTTCACACTGGCAAAAATATTTGACACCCAACTTGGGCATTGTTGACAAACTCATAATGTTACCCAGTAGATAGCTAGCTGGCTCATAGACAGAACCCAGGAAGTTAGAACTGGGGAGTCCATTTCTACAAAGAAGTCTGTCACAAGGGGAGACCCTCAGGGATTGGTCCTGAGACTGCTCCTTTTTAGCATTTACTTCTCTGAAGTCAAGGCCAATGTCAATGGCCTCTGGCTGACAAAACCCCAAATGACACAAGTGTTCTCCAGCAAGGACTGACACAGACAACTGGTGTCAGAACCATGGACTAAAACTAAATGCCAAGAAATGCATAATAGTATCCTTCAGGAAGTCATCCACTCCTCATAACTATCATGTTAGCAACACACCCCTAGGAGCTGACCCAGTAGTCAAGAACTTGGGGACACACATAGACAGTAATCTAGTCTTTGACCATCATGGGTCTTCAGTAGTGAGGAAATCATTCTATGTTGTGCAACTTATAAACAAAGTTATAGCATCTAGATCCAAGGAAGTCATTGTTCCACTGTATTCAGCATTCATCAGACCTATCATTAAGTACAATGCCCCCTTTGTTATGTACCTAGCCAGGCATATCCAACAATTGGAACATCCACAGAGGTTCCTCATAAACGAATTCAGGGTGCAACATGTCCTATGCAGACCATCGCATGGTCCTATATTCTGTTTCCTACAGGCTGTTGAGGGAGATCTATGCCCAGCATATAAGGCATTGTCAGACCCCACCCCGATGGACCTCCTGCATATCTGCTAAACAAACAGCACCAGAATTACATTACCCATTTTAAAGACTTAAACCTTGCCTGTGATATAACTAAGACCTGCTGGAAAGACAGGCATGTATCCCACAGACTACCCATTCTCTGGTACAGACTCCTCATCCATGCGAAGCAGAGTTCCTCCATAACCCAATTCAAATCTAAGTTGGACAATTGGCTGGGGGACAGGAAATTCACCCATGGTTTAGTGCCTATGTCTCTAATGGACACAGGCAGCCTGTAAATAGTTCACCTCCAGGACCCCTGCTTGTAAATGTTTCATCTCGCAAGCCCCTGCTTACCCTTATTAAAGGTACCAGAACTTGTCAGAGATTTTGGATGCATGGCTTGGCTTAAAAAGGCCATTGTGGTAATTAGCCTAGTAAACACCCATGACTCTGTAAATATTCAGAGTATAAACCTTGGGTAAGCATCCTTAGTATTAAAGTACAGAAAAGAAGATTGCTGGGAGGACAAATACTGTGTATTATACTCTAGAGACCTCAAGGGGGTAAGGTGATAGTGGAAAAAAATAACTAGATATGAAGAAGGCTAAACTTAAGTGGGATCTAATACTGCTAGAAACAAAACTGTGAGGTTCAAAGCTTCAAGGTACAGAGACACATTTCTCTGTAACTTGACTGAAATGCAAAGTATGAAGGGTATATCTGTGGTGTAGGATTCTACCAGTAATAAAAGAGTTTTAAATGTAGTCCTAGCCAAGTTGAATGGAATTAGGGATTCCCAGATGAAGGCACTCATGAGTTTTAGATGAGTGGATTAAACTGAGATGGGAAAAGAGCCAAATGCAAGTTAAGGGTTTAGAGGCAAATCAGAGTAATTAACCTATGGAAACAGGTCAGGGAAAGCAAAATGATGTATAAAAAAAACAGATGGGGTGGCGCAGTGGAAGGGGAAGAAATTAAGCAGAGAATCAGAAGGGCAACATCGGGGTTAATGGTCGTTGGCACACAAGTCAAAAAAGGTGTAAAGGGTAAAGAAAGGAAGGACTTTTGTAGGCATACAGCAGAAAGATAAAAGGGAGATACAAACTTGATCAGAATGAGCAAAGCTGTGAAGAAGATCATGAAAGACAGAAAAAAGCAAAGGTAACTGAATGAATACTTTACTTTAGTTTCATAAAGGAAAACATTGGAAGGATGCCATAATGGGAAGTATGCAGACACCAGAATATAGACAGAAGAGATGTGGTGAAACTAACTTCTTTAAAAGATGATAAACTTTAGCTACTAGATGGCTTGCCTCCCATGGTTTTCAGAAATTTGACTGTTGTGGATTGTGTACTTAGGGGGTTGCCTGTGACATGAAATGCCATTATGCAGGATATCATGAGAGCAGTGACACTCAGCTCTGTCATGTATTCAGACCCAGAGGCTTGTTTACAACATTGGCATTTTGGCAAACACTGTTGCTTTACTTCCTGATTATAAATATTTTTGGCACTGATCTGCATCTCATTATTGAGCCACCCCAAACTGCTCTACTGACCCGTTCATTTCCCCAGGATGACAACATTATGTCCTACTTGCCTACCCACAGCAAACGTTAAGTTTTCAAAGAGTAGTACTGTCATCTTTGTGGTAGATTGGAGTTTTGTACTTTTTGCTTTCTCATCTCATCAGACATGCCCACTAATGCTTCTAGGGTTCGGCATGCAGTGGGCACTATGCCAGACTATCACTCCCATAAGTGACATAATCCCTCAGACGAGGCTAGGACTATTCATTGAAAGCACATTACACTAAAAGTCAAATGACTGTGCAAAAGTCACTGAAAGCACAATTCACTGAAAATACAATTCACTGAAACACATTTCACTGAATGTTATATATGGCCTTTTCCCCCACTGTAGTGCAACCCTGGAGTTAGAATATATAGTAAGGGCGGTGTGGGGGGTGTAACCCCTCACATAGTTTGGATATATATTAAGTTTAGAAAAGAGTAATTTATTGAAATTGCAAGTATCCATGTGTATAGTTCAAAATATTTAAAATACCCATCCTTACTATATATTCTAACTCCAGGGTAGCACTACAGTGGGGAAAAGGCCATATATAACTTTCCGTGAATTGTGTTTCATTGAATTGTGTTTTCACTGAATTGAGCTTTCAGTGAATTGCGCACAGTCAAATGTGTTTCGGTGAAATGTGCTTTCAGTAAATAGTCCTAGACCCCCCCTCAGACATCTGAGCATCCTGAGTCAAATGTCTCTGTTGGATCTCCAGCGCTCACCCACTGAGTTTGAACAAAGCATGAGTTCTTGTACCATGTAGTCCTTTTCACACCCAAGAAACTCCTTCATTCTTTTCCTGTCCTCAGTGAGCTTCTCCGGTGCTGTGACTGCTCATTGGTCATAGGTAATCTGGGTCGTACTCATGCCTTCATCCTTCTATCTTATTAAGCCATCATTGCTAGCTAAAAAGATTATTCTGACCAAGAAAGTTTCCCCTCTTTAAACAGGTCTGTCTTTGACAGAATTTTTTTTTTGTGGAGTACCTTGGGAAGATACAAAGATGAAAACTCAAACAAGTACTGATTTATGGCACTTAGTAAGGAAATAAAGTTGCTATAACCATTCAAATCCAGTCAATCATGAAAAAGGCATTGCAAGCAGATTCATTTCCGATTCACACCAGCTTCAGTTGATCATATATTATCACATTGGTTTAATATGGGCAGAGATCATCTCTGAAAAGAACATTCTGATGATACCTGTAAGCCTCATAATGACTGCTAGGATTAATGACTATGCATTGTGGGAACATTTTAGATCAAGCATGTATTATAGTCTGATTATGTGTTCTTTTATGAATTATGTTTGTTTTGATAAAGTATAACTAAAAGTCTGATCCATTTAAGATCATGTCTTCAAATAATGGAGAGTGATTAATTAGTATAGTAATTAATAAATACTTAAGAAATAAGTGCAAATGCCAAATTTTGTGAACCTACTTTCTCATTTGTTAAATTGTTTTATTTTAAAAAATCAGTTTATTAATATGCAAAACAGAAAAGAAGAATGCAATATTCATTTTTAAGCAAACTAAAAGGAAGGATGGAAATAACCTGAGGCTCACCCACTAATCATTCATTTCCTACAACTGGTTAGGGTTTGATGAATGCTACTGTTGTTTTCTACAAGTAGAAAATAATAAACAGTCTGATCACCATAGCTAAGACCATCAATTTAATAAATTTCAATAAAATAACAACTACTTAAAAATGGATATGTGCTTTTACACAAGAAATGTGCTTCATCAGATCCATGCAAATACAAAACATAGAATGATACTTAAATAGCTTACAATCAATGAAATGCTGAGTAATCGGTTTTCTATAAGTAAGATGTACTCTGGGTCATGTTCTGTTATACTATAGTCTAATAAAAAGGAGGTGGATAGTGAATAGAAGTTTATTAGTTAATCTATAACTTGAGCAATATATGAAAGTTAAGACAGAATATTTAATTTAATGCAAACCATTAAGTATAGAACACTAAAAGGGATACTTTTCAACTCTTTATGTTGGGGCACATTATTTTTATGTGATGTTTTTGTAATTTAAACCTATGTTACAACAGTAAATTAATATATGTAATGTTTTGAATGAGGTGACTTCTGAAAGGCATTATGATAACTGATTTAAAACTAAGACAAAGAAGAGATAATTAGCAGCCCTGTGTCACAGAGGGATAAAAGTCTTACCACAGTCTACATGACCCATGTTCAGTTTGTAGCACAAGCACTGGATTGGCCTCAAGGGGAGGATGGGACTGAGGGAACACTGTTGGATCTCCCATCCTGAGAGAGGGAGGCAGCTTAGTCTTGTTGCAATAAAGCAGCATTATTTGGCTGGTGAGCTCCATGTTACATAAGCAGTGTGCTGCTTAAGTCAGTATCTGCTGGTGACCTGCATGTTACATAAGCAGTGTGCTGCTTAAGTCAGTATCTGTTGGTGAGCTCCATGTTACATAAGCAGTGTGCTGCTTAAGTCAGTATCTGTTGGTGAACTGCATGTTACATAAGCAGTGTGCTGCTTAAGTCAGCACCCGCTGGTGAGCTCCATGTTACATAAGCAGTGTGCTGCTTAAATCAGCATCCACTGGTGAGCTCCATGTTACATAAGCAGTGTGCTGCTTAAGTCAGTATCTGCTGGTGAACTGCATGTTACATAAGCAGTGTGCTGCTTAAGTCAGTATCTGTTGGTGAGCTCCATGTTACATAAGCAGTGTGCTGCTTAAGTCAGTATCTGCTGGTGAACTGCATGTTACATAAGCAGTGTGCTGCTTAAGTCAGCACCCGCTGGTGAGCTCCATGTTACATAAGCAGTGTGCTGCTTAAATCAGCATCCACTGGTGAGCTCCATGTTACATAAGCAGTGTGCTGCTTAAATCAGTATCTGTTGGTGAGCTCCATGTTACATAAGCAGTGTGCTGCTTAAGTCAGTATCTGCTGGTGAGCTCCATGTTACATAAGCAGCGTGCTGCTTAAGTCAGCATATTACACATGATTAAAAGTATGTATGCACCTCCCAAAGGCAAAGCCCACAGGGCTGCTGTAGGGGGCAGGGGTTAGGGTAGTCTCCCCAGTGGCAGTTTGATGCCACACTAGCGACCTTGGTCTCTTAACCAAACATGGACATGGGTTGGTTTAAGCTCTGGAGAGGCTTGGGTGGGTCTGCTAGACCCAAGAGAAGCTGATGGTGACTGATGGTCACCTGCGGAGATAAAAAATAAATAATTGAAATCTGTAAAGGAAAGTCATGAAATTTAATCTGCAAAAGAAAGAACTCATTTTAAAATGGATAGGACTGGTAAAAACTTAGTCATCAACAAGCCCACTTGAATATTTTAGATTCTAAGAAAATCAATAACATTTTTATGCAAATCTATATAGCATTATTTATAATTCTTAAAACTATTTTAATTCAGATAAATTTAATGAACTAGTATGTCACATGCTGATAAATACATAGATTATGAGTTTAAAGAGCCTAATGTATAACAAATTATGAGTATTTTTATAAACTTTATAATAATAAAATGGTAGGTACTGATCAACTTTCTGAAGGGTTATAAATTTTTTTTTGAAAGACATTATTTTTAATTAATGCAGTTATTTCCCCTACATCATTGGGGTCTTACACTCTCTGTATTCAAAATAAAAATAATCATGATACATTAACCTGATCGTCTGCAGTTAAAATCTAGTTATTGGCCTACTGCTATTATGAATATTAATTATAAAGGGTCTATATTAAATCAGCGAATGCTTAAAAAAGTGAACACTGATTTATTTACCCCATGTAAGTGAATGCTTTCAATCCCGAACACTTGGAACATGTTCCACAAATAAATAAATAAATAAATAAATAAAAACTTCAAAATATTACATAAAGTGGGGGGGCTATGCCCCTCACACCCTCCCCCACTTAAATATACCAACTCCGAGATCGCACTACAGTGAGGAAAACAGCAAAGTAACGGAGGCAGCCAAGCGATTTCTTTACCAGGGAAAGAAATTGCTTATATGCCATTTTGCTATTTTGCTGTTTTCTGCTTTCAAGTTCGATCAAGACGTATTTGAAGGATTGCGTCTTCGATTATATAATAGGAACCCATTATAAATGTATTATGTTATTTCACAAATTGCAGGTAGACAATTAATTCCACAGATTATTTTGAATATTCAGTATGGATTTGCTCTCAGTAAAACTGCAGATGTTTTAAGTATAGATATACAAAATATTATTGATTCTTTATCACTTAAATGTCTGAATTTAGCTTATGTCATTATATACTAGTAATGATTTTGATCTGTTCAACAGACTATTTATTTGATATTCTGAACCCATTATAAATTGCTTATGATGTAGATTGTCATCATTTGAGGAATGAACAATATTTTATTAGTAATATTTGTCAAAAATAACACACAATCAAAAAGCAATTGTGACATAAATAGGTTCTGTCAAGGTTGTTAAGTGATACTGTCCATCTTTATAATTTTTAGGAAGGAATGAAATAATATTGAGATTTAGAGGTAAACTAGTAGCATGTAGAGTATTTATGTTCACTGACATATTGTTCATCATTACATTTATTTTTCAAAAAACTCAGAAAAGTCAGAGGGTTATTTTTATTACTTAAAAGACTTGGGTATGGTATAAAACCCTGTATATATAAAGTGGTGTATATTCTATCTGAAGAAATCAAAATCAGCATAGTATAATTCAACTTCCTTGAACCGTCAAATGTTTAGGAATTCAGTTATATCCTGTTTTATAATTTTATTATTATAATTTATTATAAAGCATAAATGGGGTAATACTGTTAAGAAATTAAAATAATTATAAGAAATGTCACATGGATCATTCTGTCATTGTTTGGATTATTTCTAATACCTGTATTGTAATGACAGCATGTTAATTATCCAGATAACTGCACTTTGCAACACTTGGAAGCTTCTTCCAGCCTAGCATGAGAATACTCAATTTAACAGATTATACATTTCTACTTTAGCAATAAAGCATGAATGTGCATAGGTAATGCTGAGTTTACATACAGCTAGCATGTTTCTTTAGGGTGAATCTCAAATGAGCAAACAAGCCAGCCATGGATAAGTCAATGCTGGATTAAAACAGACATGGATAAACCAGTATTGCTCCAAGATGGGAGTGAATCGTTGTTATTATATAATACCATTAATACAAATTTTTTTCTTTCATCTTTTCAAATAATGGCATTGCATCTGTGCATGGAGGGATTTGGCACAATGGCTAAGGTCTTCACCTCATACACACAAGGTACAGAGTTTAGTTGTGACCTCAGGATAGTGACTAGTCTTAAAATAGCACTTTAAGACAGTAATGCTAGTATTTACCTCTGAATCTATTTCATCTTTATTTTACACCCTCTTCCACGTCAGGGGATGGCTTTCCAATGCATTCCATTTGCATAATATATGAATACACTGATGCTTGCTCAGTGCCTTTGTCTAAGTGTAGAACCTGATGCACAAGAACTGTAAAACCAAAGAATTACAGAAGTGTCACCTAACAATCGAAAATTTCCAGAAATCTAAAAATGCATTAAATTTACAGAGGTTTCTATGCAATGATGAACCATTACTGTGTATTAGGTTCCAGCAGCCCTGGTTATTCCTAGGGGTAATGCTGGATTTATAATGGGCACACTGACTGCTCTGTCCAATAAACATAAAGTTTTTTTTTTTGTTTTTATTAATTCACTCATACTGTATTATGATATTTGCTACATGGGAAATATTTCACTAAATGATAGTTAGATAAAATGGGAGAATATAATAAATAGTCAGGACAAAATTCAGGAGAAAGGTCTATTTTTCAAACTTCATATGCTTAAGTAAACCACTGATGTTTTATAAACTGCAAGAAAGAATATTAAACAGTTTAATATTGATATTACCAGTATATCAAGATGACAATTTGTTGTACATTGCCATCAGCAGTTAGGTCAGAGTCAGAAGAAATTATTACATAGATATTATGAATTGATGGTGAAATGCAAAAAGTATCTTAAAAGTTAATTGATAAATGAACAGGTTAAATGGATTGTTTTAATTATTTGTACTCTGCATTAGACTGGCATGCTTTAATTTTGGAAATGTTAAGTACCCAGTACATTGGGTAGTAGTGGAATTACTAAAGGGAGCAGTCGTATTCTTCACTGTGTTAGAGTTGTAAGCAAGGAGTGTGATCTGCATTTCACATTTCATGAAATTGTTTTACAGCTGATTATTTGTACATCAAGACATCGGGTTCATATACAAATATGGTCATAAAATAAGATTATAGTAACTATAAGGCAAGTAAATCTGAAGACCACATGAGTCTTGACAAATATCACACACAGTATGTACCTACCCCCTCTTCCAAGATGGCAAAAAATTAATTAATTGATTAATGAAAGTTTAACTTCTCAAGTCCATTATTAATAAAATTAGGACATTCGGGAGTTGAATTAATCTTTACAGGGTATAAGTAATATTGATTCTGCTATCAACAGCATCTAAAAGGCTTGCTCTATTTTTATCAGATATATGGATTACAAAAATAATTGGTTTTACAGATACAGTGTAATTATACTCTGCATGTATTTATTATTAGTATACTAGAAATAAATTGTATAATTAAATTACTGAGAGAATGTTTAGACTGAGATAGTCAATGCTATTTAACAGGGTTATATTTATACTGCTAAGCAATTGTGTTACAGTAAGTGCAGAAATGGAATATGGTTAGTATGTTGGCAGATTGCCACAAAGAAAGCTTTATTATATCACTGGTCATAGTAGAGGTGTTTCATAACTGGAAGACAACAAGTGTACTACTTGTATCCAAGTGGAAGCAGAAAACATACGGGGAGCTACAGGAGTGTTATGCTTAACAACAGTAGTGGGAAAATTATAGAAAAACCCTAATATGCATGATGCACTAGAGCCTCTTTATGTCTAAATAATATTTATAAAGGTCACGTACTACACACAAGATAGCTATAGAACTCACTCTATGACCCAAGAAAGTCAAAACACATGTCTGTGGGAACTAGAATCACTCAGTATTAAACTCAATACCATTTTCCTAGGTGATCTAAACTATCCAACTGCAGACTGGGAAACCTACACCCCTCAGTAGCGTTCAAGCACAGAGATTCCTGGACTTTGTCAATACAAATACCCTGGAACAATTACAGTAGTCACTATGGGGAATAACATCTTGGACTTTATCCTTACTAAAATGGGAGCATTTTGTACTGTTTCTTGCATATCTTCATCATTTGTTAGGTCTGATCATAAAGACATCTCCTTCAAAATAAAATTGAAACCA
Organism: Protopterus annectens; assembly: GCF_019279795.1. Lineage (NCBI taxonomy): Eukaryota > Metazoa > Chordata > Ceratodontiformes > Protopteridae > Protopterus > Protopterus annectens. Next base: position 35,986,689 of record NC_056733.1, on the reverse strand, counting down.
GAGATCCCTTCCACCCAAGGTAACTTTAGAAATTTCTTTAAGACAAACTTCCTACTACTATGAGATACATTGACAAGCTTCAAATTCCCACCAAACCCAGTTAACTCCATTGAATATGCAGAAGCATAAACCACCACACTATACCAGCATGTAAACAGCTGCATAGATACAGCTGTACCCTGTAGGAACAAGTGCAGGGCAAACCCCATAAACAAACCAACATGGTGGAATCACAATATCAATAAGCTTTATAATGAAATGAAAAGAATGCTGACCAAAACTAAGAAGAGTCATTCCCAGTATGTTAGAGACCTTGTCAGTGAAATAAACAAAGTGCAGGAGCTTAACGAAATCCACCAAAGCCAAGATTGAGGCTAAAATAGCTGCCCAAGACAAAGACAACCACAAGGCATTTTTAGTTATGTTCTTAATCTCAAAAGGACAATGCAACAATGCACTGAGCTGATTGTGAACAATGTTATGTACACTGAGGCTGAAGATATAGCAAACCTACTCTGATAAATTTAGCTGTAACTTTATCCACTCACTCCCCTGTATCTATCCCTCAAGATATACCTAAAACTGGCTTGCCTCCAGCCATCATACAAGACCAAGTCCTAAACATGCTTTGTTTTGTTTTGTGTCTTTTGGCTTTTCCCGGTTAGGGGTCGCCAGAGCGGAACTCCGGTCCGCTAATGATTGGCAGTTGATTTTTACGTACCAGCTTGCCAGGCCTGACGCACAGCCTTCAGTGAAGGTATGCCCATTCACGCATATCTCCACGCAGAAGACGCTGTAGCTGAGAATCGAACCGAACAGCGTCTTACTGTGAGGCAACAACGCTACCGCAGCACCACCACCGCGGGTATATGAAAACTAAAAACACTGTATCGCTGGTTCTTGACAATATCCCTGAATGCATCTTAAATAACATAAGGCACTATTTGACCACACTCCTAACAATGCTGTTCAATCTCAGTCTCCATACAGGTTTTGTACCAAGTGAATGGAGAACAGCTACAGTCATTCTCCTTCATAAGGGAGGACCTTCCAAAGACCCAGGCAATTACAGTCCCATAAGTCTGACCAGTCTCATATGCAAAACCATGGAAAGACTTATCATGGAACTAAATCAGGACACAGTGAACCTTTTAACACTGGACCCATCTCATTTTGGATTCATCAAGGGCAGATTATGCTTACTCAACCCAGTGGATTTTTTTGAAAAGCTCACCAAAGCAATGGATGAATGCAAAATGGTACACACTGCATACCTTGAGCTGGCCAAAGCTATTGACACAATTCCCCACTCAGGCATAGTAGAAAAGCTAAATAAACTAAGTCCCTATGTCACCTGCTGGATTGCCAACTGCATCACAGATAGGACACACAAAATCAAAATAGGGGAGTCCTCCAAGGTTCTGTGCTTGGACCGCTCCTCTTTACCATCTATTTTTCTGAAGTAAAAGCAAATACTAAAGGGGTCTGTCTGACTAAGTTTGCAGATGACTGCAAGCTAGGAGCAGTCACTGAATTCCCAAATAAATTTGGCATCCTGTAGTAAAGTTTGTTTCAAATAAATAATTGATGCCAAAATCATGGATTGATATTAAATGACAAAAATGCATTATTGCATCCTTTGGGAAGGCATATATCCCAGAGAACTACCACATTAATAATATGTCTCTGAGAGCTGACCCAGTTGTTCAGGATTTGGGAACTTATCGAAGCCTCCATAACTAGTTATTAAAACCCTCATCAAAGCCTCCAAAGCTACTTATGAAAACAAAATTGCAACAGATGCTAAAGATAACCACAAAGCATTCTTTAGTCATGTCAAGAACCTGCATAACAATATACAGGGGTGCTCTGAACTACTGCACAATGGCAACACTTATACTGAACCAACAGATATTGCCAACATCTTGGCTGACAGGTTTAGTGTTACCTTTAGCCCCCTCACCCCCAAAATGATCCATCCTAATACCCAAGGAATGCCAAATCCCTAATATCATGGCTGCTAAGGTAGAAGCTGCACTATCTAAAGCCAAAAATGCAGCTTCCATGGGACCTGATAACATACCTGGCTGCATGCTAAACAAATTGGAAAGGGAACTGGCACCCCACCTGAGTGCCCTGTTCAACCACAGTGTCATTTCAGGCTTTGTCTCCACTGAATGGTGCACTGCTACAGTCATTCCACTCCACAAAGGGGGGGGTGACTACTGACCCAGGTAACTACCGCCCCATCAGCCTCACGAGCCTGATCTGTAAGACCATGGAGTGCATCATTATGGACCTCATAAATAAGGATATTGGGAACCTTCAAACACTAGATCCCTCACAGTTTGGGTTTGTGAAGGTCAGATCATGTCTGCTCAACCTGATAGACTTCTTCAAATCTGTCACCAGAGTGGTCAGTGAAGGCAAAACAGTCCATGCAGCTTACCTCCATCTGGCCAAGGCTTCGACAGTATCACCTACTCAGGGATCATTGACAGACTCACCAACCTAGGCATCAACCCCTACATCATAAGTTGGGTTGCCAACTGGCTCATGGACAGAACCCACATGGTGAAAGTAGCAGACTCCAAATCCGACTACCGGGCAGTCACAAGTGGCGTCCCTCAGGGTCCGGTCCTGGGTCCTCTCCTGTTTGGCATATACTTCTCAGAAGTTCAGGCCAACACCAAAGGACTCTGGTTGACCAAGTTTGCAGATGACTGCAAACTGGGAGCCATTACTGACTCTCAAGCTGACATCGAAATCCTAAAAAAAGGCTTCTCTGACAGTGACTGGTGCCAGAACCATGGTCTTAAGCTCAATGCCAAAATGTGCATCATCATCCCCTTCAGGGAAAACATGGTGCCCATGAACTACCACATCAACGGTAGCCCTCTCACCTTCCAAGGTGTGATAAGAAAACTAGGGACACAAGTGGATAGCAACCTCTCCTTTGACAACCATGTGGCCACTGTAGTTAGAAAGTCCTTCTATGTGGCACACCTCATTACAAAGGGTTTCTTATCCAGGAAGAAAGAGGTCCTAATCCTTCTCTACTCATCCCTCATTAGACCCATTATAGAGTACAGTACCCCATTTGGCATGTACCTCACTAGACACCTGCAACATGTGGAGCAGCCACAGAAATTCCTCACAAAGAGGATCCTAGGACTCAAACACATGCCCTACATAGACTCAAAATAATACAGCTGTACTCCGTCTCATATTGCCTACTTAGAGGCGATCTCTGTGTGGCATACAAAGCCATGTCGGACCCAGTGTTACTAGACATGCTTCATGTGCAAAAGACTCAATCCCTCTGCACCACATGGTCCAAGGACCTCAACCTCATTACCACAATAAACAGAACCTGCTGGAGGTACATGTTACTAAGCCAGAGACTACCTACACTCTGAAATAATCTCCTCATTCATGTCAAGCAGAGCATCTTACTGGCCCTCTTCAAGAAAAAGCTTGATGAGTGGATAGGTAGCAGGAAATTCACCCCGGGGATCATCTCAACAGACTTGCTTGATATGGATACAAGGAACTAAAGTCAAGCAACAGGACGACTGGGTATGTTCTTGACAAGGCTTGTGTTGGCTCCAGCGCCATTAGCCTAGTACTCACCTATGAACCTATGAACCTATGTGGGTTAATTTGTTGTAAGAAACTCCTTCTACACTGCACAGCTTATAAAGAAAAGGATTCTGTCAGATACATGCAACAATTGGAATGCCCACAGAGATACCTTACTAAAAGGATACAAGCCTAAACAATATGTCCTACATGGACTGACTTAAAGCCCTGTCACTATACTCGGTATCCTACATACCACTGAGAAGTGACCTGTGTTTGACATATAAGGCATCCTCCAACCCAGTACTGATGTATCAACTGCATATCAGCAAGTGAAATGGCATCAGAAATACTCAAATTGGGGATTTAACCCTCTTCTGAGACATCACCGGAATGGTTTGGAGGGACAGGTATATCTTGCAGAGTATACTGCTGCTCTGGAACAAACTTCCCATCCATGTAAAACAAAGCTGATTCCTGTCCATATTTACACACAAATTGGAACTATGGATGTATAATAGAATATTTAGAATAGGGGGGCGTGGCCAAGGATGAACACAGGATAGCAGCAGATTTCTTCAGCTCCACCAACATAACTACACCGACAGGAAATAATTACTTTAAAATTCAACTAATGTAATAATTTTCTTTCTAAAAACGTTTGGAATACTAGTATCTTGAATAATATCTAAAAAAGAAAGAAAATTTAAATAATTTTCCTGTCAGAAATCTTCTTGGAAATTTCTCTTTCATCACCTCTGTTCAGAATGAGTTCCAGTAAGGCTAACAGTCAGGATTCCAGCATCAAGAAAGAGCTTCAGTCTTTACTATTAACTATTCAGCAACTAACAACTAAAATGGACAGACTGGATGTTAAAATTGATAACTTTATAGAAATAAACCACAAAACAAATGGATTTGTTACATCAAGACTTACAACATCAGAAAGCCCAGATTACAGGTATAGAAGAGACTCTTAATGATATGGACAATAGAATTCAGGAAGAAGAAATTAACATTGAATTTTTATTGAAACAGAACACACACCTTCAATCCAAAATAGATGACCTTGAAAACAGATCCAGACGCAATAATATAAGGATTTTTGGACTGCCAGAAAATATAGAAGGTAACATTACTTCCTTTTTAAATACTTGGTTTCCCAAAACTTTAGATCTGTCAGAAGCATTTTCTTTTGGTATTGAAAGAGCCCATAGGTCTTTATCTAATTCTAATACAAATAAAAAGTATCCTAGATCAGTTATTGTAAGATTTTTATCATCTTATGACAAGGAGATGGTATTAAAGGCTGCATGGGCTAAAGCTCCTATAAAAATTAATGAGGCAACTGTGCGTTTTGACAATGACTATTCTTCCTTGGTAATAACAAAAAGAAAAGTTTTTTTGCCATTAATAAGAGAGCTTAAGAAAGCACAGTTCAAAACTCATCTTCTATTTCCTTCCAAACTAAAAATCTTTTTACCAGATGGCCCTAGAATTTTTGAAGACTTGGACTCTGCTTTGCTGTATATTAAAAAAAATAAAATATTAGATAAAATAGAAGATATGGAATGGGCTAGCCCTTCGTTAAAGAGGATGGCAACAGGAACTTCTTGGAAGACTTCAGAGAAGCAAAAAAGACTAAAAAACAAATGACATGTTCTATATTTCTTTGAACTCTTTAATTGCAGTTACTACATTTTCAAGAAAGCCACAAATATCTTAAGGATTTATTCAAAGTTACTTTTTTGTGTGCAAAGAACTGATTTTGTTTTATAAATAATCAATCTTTCTGAGGAACAAATAACCTGTTATGAATCAACTTGTTTCTCTTTGTGATAAAGAGACCTAAGGTTAGTAATTTGATACATTTCCTTTCTCTTCTTGTTTTAAATAATGGCATTCTCTTTAAACTATACATTCAGTGAGGGTGGGGAGGGCAGGAGAGAGGTTTGATGGAAAATATGAAATAAGGGGAAAAATAATTTATTAGTTTTTTTTAATTATTTATGCTGTTTAAATACTGTTGCTAAATATTATACCATGACTTAATTACTTAATACATGATTTCAAATAATATGTCATGATATAATTGCAGTTAACTAGAACTAAAGTAGTTGAAAGTAATATGTCTCATGTTCCACTTTATTAAAACAAACAGCAAGTAATATATCTTTGTAAAAACAAACAGCAAGTAATATATCTTTGTAGATCCTCTTTGTAGGTCCTTTTTTTTTTTTTTTTTCTTTCTCTCTCTCTCTCTCTTATCTATAAAACTATATGCTTCTGATAATACTGATATGTGTATGTAATAAGATCTGTATGAGAAAATGAAATGGGGCATATAAAAATAAGTTGTGTTTATGTTAAACAACTGTAGGCTTGGTTTCGCTGTCATGGAGACTGTAGTGACTTGTGGAGTGCTTCGAGAGGGTTTTGCACTGTTTAGATTCATTTGTATTATAAAATGAATGTCAGTCACTTGCTTTTCCCGCCAGGGTGTTGTGGGAGACGATCTGGGATGTGGGTTTCCTCGTGGGTGGTGTCGTTTTAAAAGCTTCAACACTCAGAATGCACGCGGAGAGGCTGGGGGCAGCTGTTTTGAACTTTGACCCCTGGTTTCACGCTGACACATCGCGGATCCGGGAAGTGGACTGTTTCAGGAAGTGGAACTGCTGTGGATGCGACTTTGTGGTGAAAAGCGAACTTTATGACACCTAAATGTGAGTTTTTCTTTGTAATAACTTACTTATTTAAGATGTAATTTATAAAATATAAAAGTTAAAATTATTTTAAATGACTTAATATGACATAGTAAACTAATGAGATATTTTAGAGGGCATAGTGGGTATTTGCCTTGACTGACAGACAAGTACATGTATCATTATGATTATATTTTAGAAGAAATCGTCATGTGACATATTTTGGGGCTGCAGTTCAGATATATAAAAAAGAGATGGCTTTCGTCACAATGATTTATGTATAACTAGGAATCAATGTTGCTGTGCAGTATGTTCTTTTAACTTATGCATGAGAATAAATATTTATTTAATTGGCAATAATAAATATGAGAGGGAAGCTTTTGGTGCAAGTAACTTAAAGTTTTAAGAGCTTTTAACTGTATTACTATAGCAGAAAGTGGGAATACCCTATTATAAGTTATGTCTGAACCATAATAGCCTAGGATAATATATGTTATTGAATTCAAATGAACATAAACAAATAATAAGAACTTATTCTTACAAACTTTTATTAAACTACCATATGGATATCCCCCCCCCCTTTTTTTTTTTCCTCTCTCTCTCTCTCTTCTTTGCTCCCTTTATCAAGATTGTTAGAATGCTATTTTGATTATGAGTGTATTATACAGAATAGATGTACATAGTAATAGTTGTTTCTAGATGTTTTATATGTTTATATGAAGCTGTTATAAAAATTGTTTAGCTTTTTTATAATAGATAATCAAGTTAAATGAGGTTAACTTTAGTTAATAATAGTATTGAATTAATTTGGTGGCAGCTGAAGTACTGCTGCTTAGGATAGGGGGATAACTTGAGTGGTATTTAACTCCAGGCTGGGTGCACTGTTTAATCCAAACATTATTTTCACCTGATTATTGTTGTATGTATATAGTTTTGACATCCACATCACATTTTATAAACTCATTGTCACTACAAATAAAAGTAAAACTTACACAAAATTCCATAAGATTTTCATTAAATACAGCTATAATTAATGGAACACCTAAAGGAGGAGACATAATAATACATTATTCTGATTATATGTTTTATATGTTCATAGAAGTTAAATGGTATCTCTAAAAGGAATTTCTTTAAACATTAATGGATTGAATGGGCAAGTTTAATGAGATATATTAATTTGCACAGAACCAACTTAATATTCCTTCAAGAAACACATCTCCTGAAAAAGGATATAGATAAATTAGCCACTAATAAATATACAGTCTTGGTTAGCTCAGAACACACACAGAAAAAAGAGGAGTGGCTATCTTATGGAACAAAATATGCCCATACCTAAAACTATTAAGTCTTATAAAGATGATAAAGGAATGTTTTGTATGGTTACAATACAGATTAATGGGAAAGTATATACATTAATCAATGTATATTGGATACCAGGAATTGGCACTAATACAGTGAAACACCATCTCAATAAGATTATATAATTTTCTATAGGAGATATTATTTTAGCAGGTGACTTTAATTGTATCCTACATGAAAAGATACTACTACTACAGGAAAGAGGAAAATTACATCTAATGCAAAACATTTAAAGGATTTTATTAATTTATATCATTTGAATGATATTAATAATCAGATAGATTCTAAATCATTACCATACACTTTTTTTTCTAACAGATATAAAACTTATTCAAGAATAGATAGAGTCTTTATTTCTAACCAAATGGTAACAGACTTAATTAATTCCAAAATCATTTCATGTCCTGTATCAGATCATAATTCAATTGTCTTTGAATTCATGGTAAAGAGTACTTATAATGTCCAGATCAAAAGAATACCAGCATACTTAACTCAACTAAAGGACTATAAAGATTATATACTTACAGAGGTGCAACATTTCTTAGACTTAAACACTACACCTGATGTCTCCATTGTTTACATTTGGGATGCTTTAAAATCTTATTTGTATGGACAAAGTATCAGATGGTATAATAATAAAAGGAAATCCTGGGACAAAGAATTACTAGATATTCAAAGCAAATTAGACTCATATAAACATAATAATAAAGAAAATATTATGGACAAAAAGTCATTGAGGAAATAAATAAATTAAATGAGAAATAAAGAAATGTTAACTCATAAAGTCAAAATAACATTAGAGAAATATAAGAAGTCCCAAATACTTACATAGACTTAAAAATAAAACAAAAGGCTGAATAAACAAAATCATATCAAAGAAATTTTCTCCAGGGAAAAAGAAGAATGTTTCTAGTTTACCAGAAATATTAGATTAATTTAGAAATCACTTTCATAAAATTAATCACAATAACATTAACATGGATTCCAAAGATAAAATAAAGAAATTTATAACTACAAACATGACAAAAAAGCTTAATAAACAACAGACTAAATTAATAGATAAAGATATTTCATATACAGAGGTTATTACACAAATAAACAAACTTAAATCAAACAAAGCACCAGGTAATGATGGTATTATACCAGAGATTTATAAAATTCTTCCTAAAAGTACTTACTCATTAATACATAGGGTTTTTATTTCAGCTCAAAATGAGTTAACAACTCCCCCATCCTGGCAATACACATTTATTTCACCAATTTTAAAACCCAATAAAGACCCAACCAGATGCACTTCATATAGACCTATTTCATTACTTAATGTTGACTATAAAATGTTTATGAGTATTTTTGCTGCCAGATTAAAGACAATCATTCCAGGTATAATGGATATAGATCAGACAGGCTTTATTATAAATAGAAATACTTTTGACAATATAAGAAGAACTTTAACGTTAACTGATTATGCAAACAGGAAAAAGAAAGATTTAACACTTATTAGTCTTGATAGAAGTTCAGCATTTGACTCAGCAAGTTGGGACTACTTGTTTATCTTATTGAAGTGTACAAATTTCTCTGATGCATTTGTGAATCTAATTGAACATCTATATAAAGGAGCATTGGCTTACATTAAGATAGGAACATATGTCTCACAAAAAATACCCATATTAAAAGGTACAAAACAAGGGTGTCCACTCTCACCACTATTATTTACTTTAATAATGGAGCCTTGGGCTAATTTGATTAGAAACAGCACTGATATAGTAGGATTTGATATAGATGAAAATACAATATCTAAAATTCAACTTTTTGCAGATGATGTTCTAATTACATCAGCAGGAACTAACTCTTCTATGCATTCATTATTTGATAAAATGACAGATTTTAAAAATATCTCTGGTTTGATATTTAATGAAGAAAAAACTAAAATATTACCTATATACACACGAAAAAATGTCCTCACTAATGATTTTCACAAATATATACCCAACTCAGGTCAGATAACTTACTTAGGTATAATATTAACTAAAGATATTAAATCTATTATACATAATAATTATAGTAACTGTCTTCATAATATACAAAATCTTTTCAATAGTTGGAACAATATGTTTTTACCATGGAAGAGAGACTCACAATTATTAAAATGATAATATTCCCTAAGATATTATATTTAATACAATCAATAATACTCCCACCTACAAAAATAATTATTAAGAAATTGAATTCACTAATGTTAAATTTCTTATGGGCACCTAATAGACCTAGGATTGCATTAAAGAAACATACTAATAGCTGGTCTCAAGGCATTTCATTCCCAGACTTTAATTTATATACTATCTCTTCTATTGTAAAAGTTATTACTTTGTTAATAGATCAGTCATATGTTGCAAAATGGAAGGATTATTGGGAACTAATTAGCATTCACTTCATGAAAATCTCCTTAATACATAAAAATACTTTTGTAAATAACCCCATGTTATGGTTATTGAAGGAATTTTGTACTTCATCTATTACACCAAAATATCTAGCTAGTTACCCATTAAATATTATTATTAGATATCGTGATTTTATATTTATGCATCCTAAGTATAAGGAATGGAATTTTATTCTATTCTCTATAATGTATACACAAGGTATTCTCTTATCAACCACCTCTGAAAGAATTCTTTTAGTCACAGAGAATGATTTAAAGTATTGGTATCAGTTGCTGTCTGACAACAAAGTAAAAAATTTAGACTTCTTAAAGCAAGAATTTGATTTGAGAGAAACATGTTGGTTAGAAATTCAGACTTTTAGACAACATCTTATTAATAAACTTGATTTAATGTCTTTAACAGTTAAAGAATCTGTCCCAATTCTGATTGATTACTTGATATTAAATTTACAACATAGGGTTTCTGATAAAGGTAAGCTCTCACACATACATAAAATTATTAGAGAAGAAACTCATTACAGTTCAGATACTTATTGGAATTATTTTATTTCTATTAATGGTGAATCACCAAAACAACAAGATAAACAATATATATTGGAATCTGCTTATAAAACTACTTCTTCCATTAATTGGAGACTTTTTACTTGGAAATTTTTACATAGATCTTTCTATACACCTTTAATGATGAATAAAATAAATAATAAGAACAACTTATGTAAGAGATGTAATGTAGAAATAAATGCTGATTGGGCACATATGTTTTATGACTGTATAAAATTGAAGGAATATTGGATGTTAATCAATGATTTTTGCAGGCTCTTTTCACAGATAATTTCATTGTCTCTAAATCACTTATATTATTTAACACTCCTGTTCCTAAAAGTGTTAAAGTTAAACTTCCCTTGTTATGGTCTATTCTAGCAGTGGCTAGAAAAATAATAACCTGAAACTGGATTTCAGATACTCCTCCTTCATTTAATGAATTTAAAAATGTTATGACAGAAGTGTGTCATATGGAATTAATGACAATAAAGTCAAGAACTACTAGAAAAACGTCTTACTATACTATATGGGATACTTTACAAAACCTGTTAAAAAATCTTAGTTTCATTAGTAAGACATTACAGTTTAATCAATTGATTTGATTTGTAGTGGATGTCTCTGTAAATATTTTGGTTGTTTTATTAAATGTTATAACTATTTACATTTTAATTGCTTGTATAAGATTGTTATGATATTTATTTTGTATGTTAAAAACAATAAACTTGTTTTAAAAAAAAGAATATTTAGAATATATACCAAAGAACTTCCCCCTGTACTACTAATGGACACAGGCAGCTTTTAAATGCATTATTCCATATGGGTCACCTCATATTATCTGTGGTATGATCACAGTTATCCTCACTATGGCTAATATATAATTATCGACCATGGAATGGGTAAGGCCAGTCTAACAACAATTGGAATAGGTTTATTCAAGCACCATAAGGGAAACTGATTAGGCTTAAAATGGCTCACAAAGACAGTTAACCTAGTACTTACCTATGAACCTATGAATTCAACTAAATACTGCCATATGTTATTTTGTATTCTCTGGTATCCAAATACCAAAAGTATATCTGTTGCTACAGTAGAGACAAATTGAACCAATTATAGATGGATCAGATAGCAAATTGATTGGTCTCAGAAGCCATCTTTCACTGACTGGTCTTTTCAACCTCTCTATTCCATGTGGTTATATTATCCTTGTTACTCCAATGATATCATCACCCTCCAGACATCAGGCACTAATTATGTCAAAGAGCATCATATCCAAATAAGTAAAAAAAAACAAAGAAAGAAAAAGAAAAAGTATACTGCATTAGTATTACATCCATTCTGTCATACATTTCTGTAATGAGGACAACAGTTGTGTAACTGACTACTGGATTGCAAGATTATCAATAACAGGGCAAAACTTTAAAGTCAAAATACTCAGACAATTTCCTTGGTCTATCCACTGTTGTGGAGGTTACCACAGGACATCAGAGAAGCTTAACACCTCTGTTATCTACACATAAACACAACCTTCAAGATAATAATAAACACAATACACTTGTATACAGTAAATGGTGAAATTCCAAGAGCAAACAGTAACACAATACTGTGATGTAATCATACCATTTTTTGACAAATTTGAAAAGCACAGCAAGAGCTGACAGATCTCCAGTATACCAACAGTGAATGAAACAAATGCATACAGATAATTACAAATAATGTTTTTTTAATTGTATATTGAAATATATTCCATATATGAAAATGTAAGCAGTTTATGAAGAGGACAATCAGATGTTATGAAATTATGCGATAATTTGTAGAAAAAAATCTCATCCAAGTAAATAGCTGTAACAGTCTATCTCTATCAAATCAGCCTCCCCTTATTCCACTTCCATAGCTACACCATTACCTTTATATAGTGTAAAGTCAGCCCTCTGAGCACCTTAAATATGCAAATGAGTTTTAAAATCATTAGCATTCTTGAATACCAAGAAACTCACTTGGTATAGGGGAGGTAAATGGTAGTAAAGTAAAGTAAAGTAATGTAGATTCAGCACGCTGAGCACCTTGAACATGCAAATGAGTTGTTAAATTGTTAGCATTCCTGAATACCAAAAAATGGAGGTCACCACAGGACATCTGAGAAGCCTAACACCTCTGTTAGCTACACATAAACAACACCTTAAATATGATAATAAACACAAAACACTTGTTTACAGTAAATGGTGAAATTCCAAGAGAAAATGGTAACACAATATTGTGATGTAACCATACCATTTATTGACAAACTTGAAAAGCACAGCAAGAAATTACATATCTGCAGTATACCAACAGTGAATGAAAAAATGCATACATATAATTTTTTTCTATTTTATATTGAAATACATTCCAAATATAAAAATGTAAGTAGTTTATGAAGAGGACAAACATACCTTATGAAACTGTGCAGTAATTTGTAGAAAAACATCCTCCAAGTAAATAACAGTAATAGTTTATCTCTATCAAATCAGTCGCCCCTTCTTCCACTTTCATATCTATAACATTACCTTTATATAGTGTAGATTCAGCCCTCTGAGCACCTTGAAGATATAAATGAGTTTTGAAATCATTAGCATTCTTGAATACCAAGAAAATCACTTAGTATAGGGGAGGTAAACATCTTGTAAGTAGCTACATGATTGCATGAACACACCCTAGAACTGCAGGGAGGAGCAATGACAATTGTTAACTGCTAATGGCATGCAAGTTTTAATGATTGCTTCAACAACAGCAAAAATGTGTATCATGCAGAGTAGATGAAAAAAGTAGAAGTCCCTTGAGAGTTACATGAACAACCTTAACAACATTCAGATTGTACTAATAGTACACTGTCCATATGCTGCTTAAAAATCTTTTGGAAATTCTGATCAGCTATATTACACATTGAAACAAAGATGCAAAGTAATGCCCACAGCCTTGCATTTCTGTTAGTTAAGCTGACAGGAGAGCAAGGCGCACAGAAAATAAAGAGAATAAATAGCTGGCAGTGTTGGCAACCTTATATTAATATGGTGTGTGTTATTGCTAATGTAAAAGTCTTTCTCAATATCACATTGATCCAGATATGTTCAAGCAAATGAGAAAGGTGCATTTTTTTCTGATCTTTCTGCTGTTGGACCTGTAATTTGTCTTCCAAGTAAGATCTGTATGTTATGTACAATTTCTGATTACTATTATAAGCCTCTGCTGGTGGCAAAGAGGGATAAGAAACAAAACTGAGTGTTGTTATTGCACTGAACTGAGGGTTCAAATCCAAATATGCTGCTTTAGAGAGCTGATGCATATTTCCTGAGCATATGATCAGGTTGTAACACATACAGATTAAGAAAACTTCATAATTCTGCATGTTCATTATTATTCCCTGATTTTGTTACTACTGTCAATTTTTTTCTTTCCTTGGGTTTATCATTTACACATGCTTTGACAAAGTGCACTTTGGACTAGCAGCGTTTTATGGCAGTGAACGATAGTCAACTGTCCAAGGTACAAACTGAGAAATTTAATTTGGAATGTCATCATTAATGCATTTTAGAGTAGCATAGGTTTGTTTTGCTACAGCTCTGAACAGCAGAAGGAGAAGAAATTGTACATCTCACCTAAGTATCATTGTAGCACATGGGGTAAATTAAATGAGTTTAAAGAAACAGGAAAGAGGATGTAGGATCTGAATCCAGCTTGAAACCACATGTTGCTTGTAATAGTTGCAGCAGATGTGAAAATGCAGCATGTGTCTTCTTAATGGAATAACAGATGAGGAATGAAAATACAAGTCATGTTTGTGGTCTGGAATAAAAATTGTCTACTTTTATTTGCCTTAGTAATTTCTGTGCTGCTTAGCAGAGTGCAAACAGGGCTCACATGTGAAGGAAAAAGTGAACAATTTCATTTGTTTAATCTGTATTAGTGCAAAAGCTTTTGTCATCTCTGTGCGGTATTTCTAATGAGTGATGTGCACGTGATATATATATATATATATATATATATATATATATATATATATATATATATATATATATATCCACACACACCTCTCTTTGTGGTACAAGCTGTAAATCCTGTGACTTTGGACCCATAACAGGGTTACTTCATATCTATACTGTGTGAAGGAAATGCAGAAGTTATTATTCAAGATTTATGACTTACTTTCATCTCAGTTTCATATGCTGTGTTTTTCTTTTTCTTGTTTTCTGCACTTGCTAGCTGCTGAGCACTGAGCAATTAAGCTTACCTGCTTAAGGTAAAAAGTGAAAAATTGTATTTGGGCAGTCTTCTGTGGTGCAATCAGCCTTAGTGGTAATGTGTGGATGTCAGCACTCTGGACAGTACTGAGTGGAGAACATCCAGCTGCCACATAATTCCCTCTATGGCACAAGGTGTAAGTGCAGTGACTTTGCAGACTGAACACAGGTAATCCAGGGTTCAAATCCACATAATACTAATTTTCACAAAGGGTGTCAAAATGCAATTTCTAACAACATTTTAATTAGGAAATAGCATTACATGCAAATGGCTATCATAATTAGGCTGATTGCAAGAAACGTCTTATTAATGCTTTGATAAGTTCATTTTAATAGGTAGCATATCTCATTATTACTTACTTATGACAACCAGTTGATTGTGTGCAATTGTTTAAGCAGGTTTATTATAAAAATTAATTAAAAATGCACTTGCATATCTATGATGAGGAGAATACTTAAGTTAAAATCCTCCTGACTCCTCACATAGTGAAACTCTTTGTTTAAAACTATGGGCTGTGAAGTATGACTGTATCATAACCGCACCCTGTATTACTCCTCTAATGAAAGTGTAATCCTTCTGCCATATATTTACAAACAGTAATACTACCTATTTCATTGGAATGCAGTTACAGGACTTCTTAACATCATACACATACAAGCAAGGCCTATCTGAAGTATATCTCCATTCATACTGAATGCAGTATATCTGTAATGAACATGTTTGAAATTAAGTTCTCCTGTAACAGTGATAAATATTAACTTTGCTTGCAATTTATGCATTATTTTATTTTCATATATTTGATTCCCAACTTTGTAAAGTGTGTAATTCCTCAAAACTTATGTTGCAAGTCATCCTATTTAACCTTTCAAACACCAAGGATTACAAGCCAAGGCATTAAGCATGTTAATGTTGACCATTTGAAAAAGTGTGAATAGCATGATCATCACACATGGCAAATCTCACTGCCATGTTTCACACCTGTATTGCTGCATGATAAAATGCCTTCCTCTTTGTTTGCTAATGGTTCTCTCTACTTTCCATCATGCAAATGCAGAAGGAATGATTATTCATGTTTGTGCACTAGCTGTTAAATGTAAGATTGGAATTTGGTGCTAATTCAGACATAGAGTTGTTGCTTGACTTCTGCAGGCTTGGCTAGAGAGGGAGAAGTTGGTGGTAAATTTAGAGTACAGAGGTGGGGTGTTGAGGTGTCTAGGATTTTTCTGGTACTCCTCATGATGTGCCACAGCCATAGGCTGCTGCAGGGAGAAAATACTGGGTCTCAGTATAAGACTGAGGCTTGGAACACATTTGTCAAAGCTGCGTCTAGAGCAACTGGCTTCCCAAACGCTGGAGAGAATTGTCATCTCCACTATACTAACCTAAAATGGTGCAAGAAGGGCCTCCTTATCTGATGGAAGAATGAGTTTAGAACTGTTGAAATGCCTCAGTTGTGTAAGCATACAGACCCATCAGCATTAAATTATATAAACTGCAGGACACAGCCAAGCCTGTTATTCTTTATGCTTTCATGTGTCTCTGTTGTACAGCTGCTGAAGACAGTGCAGCAAACAGAGAGGCTCTCTAAGAGAAGTTAAATCACCTCAGAGAGGCAGGGGGTACATATGCATCAGGTCTTACAATAAGCCTAATAACTAAATCAATTATATGCAATATGGCAATACTGAAATAAATAGCTGTATTTATGATATCATAGCAGTGCACTTAATTAATGTTCCAACAGAGTAAGACCTTCCCATCATACCTGGACGTGACAAAGATGTATAGATTGGATAATTATAAATGTGTAGTTTGTGAAATTACATAGTCATGTAAAATCAAATGGATCTAATCATCTCTTTCTTTTTTGTTTCACCCCACCCCTTCTCTCTCTCTCTCTTTGTGGGTGGAATATTTTATATGGCTTAAAAATGTTCTGTCATATATTTCTGTTTCAAAAACTGACATGCAGCACAGAGATCTAGACTGACCACTGCAGATCAGCCCGCTATTCCTCCACAGGTTGCAGCATTGACACCCAGCACTTCAAGGTCCCAGTCTGTCACTACTGCCTCCACAAACCCCACCCTACTTGTTCCTTCTGCGTCAAGTAGCTCTGTTCCAGCGCTGGTATACTGGAACCCACCAGGAGAAGTAGTACATGGTCATTTAGTCACCCAGAAAGTGCTGACATTGATGGTGGAAAGTACCACGGAAAGAGGCCTCGGTGCCTAAATTAGCTGTGTAGAAGGTGCCAAGATAATGCCACATGGCGCACTGACACAGGAGACAGGGATAACAGTTCTGTGGGTGATGACTAGATTTTCACTGTTCTCAGGCTTGATGGGGGTGCTTCTCTGATGTCCTCTCCTATCACCAATCATGCTTTCCCTAGCCTTTTTTGTCCATTACCATCTTTGTCTGTCTTGTTTGTCCTCTGTGTTGATGCCGCTACCTCACCTAACCTACTTATCAGACCTTCACATTCTTAAACCCCTTCGCCAACATTTCTCTGTCTCTCTCTTTGAAAGTCAAAAAATAAAAACCCATACATAGTTCTCCACTTCATCTGTGTCTTCTTGACACACTTTGTTTGGTACAATTGGGTCTACAACATTATTCTATTGCTGTCACCTACCCTTGGTGTGGTGACAGTCCAAATTCAGTAAATTCTGTCTGCACTTCTGCATTTATGTTGTGAAGAACTGGATAGCTATGATTCTCTCTTACTATCTTCCTGCAAATTCTTCTGTTCTTTCCCCTGTGTCCTCCCATCTGCTTGCCTCCCCATTTCACCACTTTCCTTTCAACTCTTTTTTCACATATTTAATTTGGTCAAATATAGAATCACACACAATGCATATGGCCAGAAATGGCCCATAAGAAAGCCTTTGGTTTTGGTCCTCAGCATTTGTTTGGGATTATTTTTTGTTTGCTCTGGAGCTGCATGGAGAATTCTATTTTGTCTTTGCTTTTGACTTGGTTACACAGGTTTCCAAATGTTTGTAAATGAGTGTTGGTTTTGTGTTTTAACCATTCTTCTCATGCCTTATCTCTGGTGCATGTTATTTGTTTGTAGTGTTTAGTTAACCACGGGGTATGTTTCATGTTGATTATTTTTCTATAAAGTGGAAGGGGGGGGGTTACACTGTTGAGAGAGTCTAAAAAAGTTATATTAAAGTAATTGAATGCTTCGTCTAGATATAAAGTTTTTAAGGGAGACCAGCTAACAGAGTTTAGTATGTTGATAAAGGTGTTTTGATTAAAATGAGAAAGGGTGCAGATCATTTTATATTGATGTTTACTTATGTGGTGACTTGCTCTAATGTATAGACAGGTAAGCGATTACTTAAAGAGTTAGGAAGAGTTCGAATTTTTATGTATTTATTAGAGTCAGAGACAATATTCCAGTCTAGGACAGAGCCATGGTTAGTATTTTTGTTATGGGTTCCTTTTGTTTAATTGAAGATGCAATCCTTCTAATGCATCTTGATCAAACTTGAAAGTACGAAATAGCAAATTAGTGAAACGGCATATAAGCGATTTCTTTCCCTGGGAAAGAAATCGCTTGGCTGCCTCCATTACTTTGCCATTCTTCTCACTGTAGTGCGATCTCAGAGTTGGTATATTTAAGTAGGGGGTGTACAGCCATGTAATGTTTTGAAGTTTTTATTTTTATTTTTTTTGTGGAGCAGCGATAAAAATCGCTGTTCCAAGTGTTCAGGATTGTAAGCTTTTGCTTACATGAGGTCGATAAATCAGCGTTCACTTTTTTAACCGTTCGCTGATTTAATATAGACCCTTTTGTTATAACGCATTGGGGTATAGATGTGTTGAGAGAAACCAAAGAGGTTTCAACTAGCTGTTGGAAAGCCTGAAAAAAAGTTTAGCCAGTTAATGTTAACATCATCTAATGTGATTGTTTTGCTGTGCATGTTGTTGGCTAGCCAAGATAAGGAAGATTTTGGCCAGGAGACTTATATACAGGACTGAAATGCATAAGCTTTTTGTACCATTTGGTTTTAGAAATTAGATGAGTATTTTGACACTGACAAATTTTGGAAAAGGGTTTAGAATAAG